>NC_142613.1:42834385-43140185 GCF_059453375.1 Lepisosteus platostomus
GCCAGAACCATTATGAGCTACTTGTGCTCTAACAGTAATGCTGTCACTGCCACCTCAATCTGACACTTCCTGACAATTTTCCCTGTAAATCCAATTTTACAAATTGTGAATTAAAGTAAATCAAAGACAAATTACACAATAGTTCTATGTGTTTTCTTACTCATTATGAGTAGGACTAGTCACTGAACAGAATAACGTACATATAATAATTCCTTACATTTACAGTATGTACTGTAGTGTTTTTCTGGACACTCCACTTAAAGCACTTTACAGGTAATGGGGATCCTCTCGAGCATCACCAATATGCAGCATCCACCTGGATGATACAATGGCAGCCATAATGAGCCAGAATGCTCACCAGCTATCAGTGGGGAGGAGAACAGAGTGAAGAAGCCAATTCATAGATGGGGGTTATTAGGAGGCCATGATTGGTAAAGGCCAATGTGACATTTGGCCAGGATGCCAGCCGGGTCGACACTCCTACTCTTTTCAAGAGACACCCTGAGATTTTTAATGACCACAGAAAGTCAGGACCTCAATTTAACATCTCATCTGAAGGACGGAACCTTTTAACATTATAGTGTCCCCATCACTATACTGGGGCATTAGGACCCACATAGACTGCAGGTGAGCACCCCCTGCTGGCCCCACTAACACCTCTTCCAGCAGCAACCTTAGTTTTTTCCAGGAGGTCTCCCATCCAGTACTGACCAGGCTCACACCTGTTTAGCTTCAGTGGGTTGCCAATTGTGAATTGCTGGGTAGATCTAGATCCTGGCATATAAATAATCGATATACACACTAAACCTTTCTACCTTTTACTATTGCACACAACCAAAAAAAAAAAAACTCCATTCAGTACCCCCCCCATCAACTTCGTAAAGCCAGTCCTGTAACCCTGTCTGTAGATGGCTCTGTACTTGAGCCTCAATCTAAATTGAAAATATATTCTATTCTATTTATATTCGATTCTGGCTTAACATTCCACCCACATGTACAGCATAATGTCAAAACATCTTTTTTTCCACCTTAGAAATATCACAAGATTACGCCCTATGCTATCATTAACTGTGGCTGAAAAGCTGATCAACATATTTGTTCTCTCTCAAATTGACTACTGCAATGCTCTACTCCCTGGGGTATCTAAATCTACCCTGAACAAGCTGCAGTATGTCCAAAATTCAGCAGCCAGAATCCTGACCAGGTCTAGTGCAAGTGAGCACATTACTCCTATCCTAGAGACCTTGCATTGGCTTCCGGTCAAATTCCGCGTAGACTTTAAAATCCTCATGCTCACCTATAAGGCTTTACATGGCTTGACACCTCAATACCGGTCTGAACTTTTAATCGCCCTACTCCCCACCTCGCAACCTCCGCTCTTCAAATTCTGCCATCCTTACTGTCCCCCAAGCCCGTCTACATTGTATGGGCGACAGGGCCTTCTCCTGCTATGCCCCCAAGCTCTGGAACTCTTTGCCCAAGGATATTAGAGAGTCACCTTCTCTAAACTCCTTCAAATCTAGACTCAAAACCTTCTTCTTCAGAAAAGCCTTTATTTAACTGGTTCCATTCTTCACCCCTTGGCTCTTCTTAATACCACCTTCCACGGTCTCCTCTATTATTGATGTAATTATAATTGTGTCCTGTCTTGTGAAATCTTCTCATTTATTGTTATTGTCACCCTGTAAAGCGTTTTGAGAAGCCACCTTTAAAGGCGCTATATAAAATAAAGTTTTTTTATTATTATTACTACAATAGCATAGTTCATTTACTGGAGAATTCCAGATGCACAGAAAGTCCAGGTATCCACCTTTCATGCAATAGTCTCTGAACTTTAATCTTACGTAAGAAAAAGCAAGTAATGTGACAGTCTGGCACTTTTCTTTTCTAACCTTTGCAGAGCAGTTGGTTCTTGCTCCCATGATGATTCTTCAGTCTTGCCTCAACACCTATTAAGCAGAATATTATTTAAGAATGCACACGCAGCCTACCAGAGAGAGTTTAAGAAAACTGGGAGAGTTGCTGGTTGCTCCTGCACTCAAGCACCAACAACTCCTTAGTGACTCAGCTACAGAATTAGTGCACTTTACACTGCACCTACAAAATGTATTACCAATAAACAATAACAGCCACCATACACATTTAGAGTAATGGACTAATTGAAATACAACTTATTTTACTTTTAATTATGTCATTCATATATACAACCCTAAAGAGGTATCTGTGTGTGTGTGTGTGTAACTAAAGTAGCTGCATTATGCGATAAGAAGAAGCTAAACAAACTGCAATATACTATTTTAAGAAGAATTCCTTGCACTTATATTGTGGTTTTCTGGACACTCCACTCAAAACATTTTACAAATAATGGGGACTCCCCTCCACCACCACCACCAATGTGCAGCACCCAGCTGGATGATGTGATGGCAGTTATAGTGATCCAGTATGCTCACCAGGTATAAGTGGGGAGGATAACAGAGTGATGAAGCCAATTCATAGATGGGGATTACTAAGAGGCCATCATTGGTGAAGAACAGTGAGACATTTGGCTAGGATGCTGGGGTAAGACTGCTACTACTTTAAAAAAAAAAAAACACCCTGGGATATTTAATGACCACAGAGAGACAGGACCTCAGTTTTATGTGTTTAAAGGATAGCACCTTTTTACAGTATGGTATCCGTCACTATACTGGGACATTAGGATCCACACAGACTGCAAGGGTGAGTGCCCCCTACTGGCTCCTAATATCACTTTCAGCAGCAACCTTAGCTTTCCAAGGAGGTCTACCATCCAGGTGTCCGGGCTCACATCTACTTAGCTTCAGAGAGTTGCAGGGCGATATGGCTGCTGGCCATATCCTCAAAGCATCACTGAAATTTGTTACTGTAACTGCATACCTCTTAGGGAGAAGATGATTTAGACATGTACTGTACACGCACATACAGGCTACAAGAGAGAGCTTAATAAAATTGGTTGAGACGGGTGTACAGTGTGATGAGATCGCCCACATTCTTGTAAATAGTTCCCTGGTTTCGCACCCCTGTTATACTTGTATCCAATCGCCACCCTATCCCCGTGTAGCTACCCGAATAGAGTAGTGTTGCTCTCTTCCTCTCTGGTGCTTGCTCGTTCTCTCTCACCGTCAGTCTGTCTTCTGCTCTGCTGACGCGTGGTAGCGGGAGTGCTGTGCTGGCTGTACCAGCTGGCTGTTTAATTAAAGCGCTGTTTTCTTTACTCAACCAGTGTCTGGGTCACTGAGTCCATCCTCGTCGAACCCAAAACTGTTACAATACTGTCACGTAGCAGTTCTTTCCGGGCCTTATGCAGACAACACGATCCGGTTGGTGAAAACACAGTAGGAATAAAATCATGCAGGCGAAGGGATGGAGACAAGGGGGCGTGTCCAAGGAGTGCAGGTGTCCATGGGGAAGTGAGTCCGGGGCAAACAATCCATATAGGAAATCCAAACGGGTAATCGGAAACAAAGGCAGAAGTCCATGGCCAGGCGATCCATCCCGGGGGGGGGGAATAGGAACAGGAACCAGGTCGGAACCGCAGAGGGGAATCAGGAACAGAAAGTAAAAAGCATAAAGGAGCCAGCCACAGCAGGACCCGGGCTCTGATGAAACGCGATTCAATGAGGAACCTCGGGTGACGTCTACGTCTGGTTTTTAAGGTGGAACTAAAGAGGGGCTGGAATAAGGAACAGGTGTGGGGAATGAGGTAGAACGAGGAAGAACGAGGAAGGGGTGGAGGGCCCTTAAGAGGAGGAGTAGCGATTGTGACAAATACTTTGGACATTTCTTTGAATCTTCAAAGTAAGGGTGATAGTTTTCTAATACTTTAGGAGGTTTTTCCTTTTGCTTTTATATTTTTCACAATACAAGCTTAACTTGAGGGTGTTATAACCATGCTGAAATTCAAGACAGATGCTGGCATCCGGAACTTTCGGTAAGGGGTTTAAAAGATAACTTATCTACGGCCATGAAAATAATTCTGCCTTGCTGTATAAACGGCAGATTCTGTGCATTATCAGTAATAGATTGTAAACTTTCCTAGAAAGGTCCAGTTTAATCACAAAAGTTTTAGAATAGATCATTGTGTATTCAAGGAGTTTTAGTTAAGATTTCAATTTAGTTTCAGTCTTATTAAGATTAGAGGGAAATATGTATTTCTAGTAAAATCCTTTGTTGTTACTAATGGATACTAAACTTAATTGTGATGAAATGTAAGAAATCCATCACGTTTTGACTGAAATAAAACAAGCAGTTATCAGACTGATATATGTATATGTTTGGCGCACAATTTACGTTCAATAAATGTATCTTGTGTATTGAATCTGTGTGTGTGTGTGCGTTGCTGGTTGTTGTGACGATTGATTGTCTAATAGCTATAACGAATCACCTCGTGATTACTGCTACAATTCATAATTGTCCCAGTAAATTCACAAAACTCCTACAAAGGTAAACCTTATTACTGCTTTGAACACTGAATCCACAGACCCATATGTTTGTGCATACATCTCCTTACTTTTCAGCTCACTGAAAACTGGAAATATTGACACCAGTCAGATTATTGACACTATTTTATCAATATCTATTGACACTAATCAGGTTATTGACACTATTACATCTATATTCTTAAAGACACTTCATTATATTATTGATAGTGTATTTCATTTTGTATTTTTGTTATTGAACAGTACAGGAGAGAGTAATTAAATGTTCACTATTTACAAATGATGTACAGTAAAAGTTAATTCTCTCTGATTTATTTACTGGACTGAATATATAGTGTATATACTATAACTGCCATTTATTCTAATTATAAAGTTATAATATGTTTTTTCATTTTTCATTTTCATTCATAATGTATGTTTTCCCTCTCTAAATCATGGACTGCTAGCTGTTTCTACATTGTGTTTCATGCTTAGTACCCCTTCTACTCTTAAAAACATCAGTGCATGCACAGAACAGCAACAGATACTGGTATGGATAAAGCGCCTTTTTATTTTCTAGTAGATAATAATATTCAACACTGTCCACTCAATATCGCAGAGCAGATAAAAAACACAACTCTAAAACACAGACATTCCAGACTGGCTACAAGCACCCCATTAGACCCCAGTTACCCAACAAATGTTCCAAAATACTGCAGTCCTACATTTCTGTCCCCTATGTAGTTCCTTAGGTGGTTGTTATGTCTCTGGTTTCTCATACAGCCACTTTAAGAAGGTGTAGACTTTTCAGGAATACCTGACCACTCACCTGTCCCATTTAATCAACACACCCTTAGCTCTTCTCGATTTTAGGATGCTCTGGTCATTCATTCTCTGCTCAGTATTTTGGAAGCTCACTCCTGATACTCGGTGTTCATCATTTGTCTTGATTCTCACGGTTTTTCGGCTTGTTTTCTCTTTGACCCTTTACTTTTGAAATCTCGGACTAGCTTTTGATTTGGCACCCTACTCTGCACAGGATCTCTCTCAACTAATCCGGCAACTGTAACAGTGATTCTTGTTCACCTTCTCTGGTCATCCCAAACAACGTGGTTCCCTCATGCTCTAATGTGAGGAGGGAGATAATGCTAGAGCTTTCCTCAGCTGTTCCCTGTAAAGTCCCTAGTGTCAGCATCCTCTCCTAGGTCCAATTCTGTGATCTTTTCTTGTCCCAGTTCTGCTTGAACTGGCTTGAACTTAATCTTTCATCACAAAGGCTCTTGGCTTTTCTCCTGGGGGGTGGAAGCATCTCTACAATGCTTTCTATTGACAGAGCCAACTAACCATTGCTAATTTAGGTAAATGGCCGTACACAGATTGCCAGGTGTAATAATGCATTGTTCCATCTAATCCTTCTCTTAGGGCCCCCTCTCAATTACAGGTACAATCAAACATGCTTATCAACCCACACATTTTCTATGAAATTGTATTTCTGAATTGCCCTTCACTTATGTTAAGAGGGCTTTTGTTCAGGGCAGGAAAAGCCAAGAACCTAGAGTATCACTTAGGTTCCTCTGACAGGAAGTTCCTTTTTTGTCGCCAGCAATTGTCAACTTCACGGAGCTCAATAATAAATAGTTTGATACCTGTCTCTACCCATAGCTGGGAAACTAGATCTAAAATAATTAGAAGTGATTGAATTAGCAAAATCTAAGGCAAGAAAAAATAGTTTTAAGAGCACAGAGTGATTTTTATTTTCTGTTCTGTAAATATATGTTAAAAATCATTGAAACGTTTTTTTATATCTTTCTAGACCAGGCGTGATGGTAATGACAGATAAATAAAGATAATTTGTATTGATTTTGGATTCGTGCATGGATCAATGCATCCAAGATAAAGATGGGAACTTCTAGATGTTGAAAGGCAGATGTACAGAATGAGTTTTTCACTCGTGTTCAAGGAAAATGTCAATAACATTCATTGGGCAGCAGAAGAAAGTTCTTTATTATACTGTACAGTATTGACACAGAAGAGGTAAGAATTTTGGCTACTAGAAGGTCTCAAACTACTCAAAAAATTGTAAATGAATCTCCAGGTCCCAGTTGTAGTATTTAAGGAAACTATAGACATTCAGAAGGCAATTGATGCAACTCCTTCAACAGTCTCTTAAGATGGGGACCTGAGGTCTGGAGTAATGTAGTACCCATCCAAGAAGTGTGAAAAGGCTGAGTCAAGTAATATAAGAACAATAATTCTTGCTTTGTAATAGAAATGATTATATGAACTAAATTAGAGGATCAACTATATGGAAATAACATCCTACGGAACTGTCAAAATGTACTTAGAAAAGGAATTTAGATCTAACTAACTTGAATTCTTTGAAAATGAAATTACACTAATGGATACATACAGAGCATATGATATGGTACATTAAGCTTTTTAGATAGCCTTTAATAAAGTCCTCCATAAATGATTAATTTTCAAATTCTATGTCATTCACATTTGCATTGAGAATTGGTTAAGTAAATGAAAACAGAAAGCAGCAGATGTGTTAATTTTCAAATTGGGGTAATGTAATTGGTAGATCACCACAGAGATCTTTTCTAGGACCACTGCTCTTCCTAATTTATATAAATGATCTTGATGCTGGTATTGTTGGTAAAATAACATTTGAAAATGATATTACTGCTCTGGACCTTATGCATAGAAGAGAAACCAATTGCATTCCAGGACTTTAAAGGAATGTCATACACTAATGGGTGGAAAGAACTGAACATTTTTAGTCAACAAAGCCAAGCAATTGGCTATTGCATCTACTATGTTTGTTCATTTTTGTGTGATTAAAACAAACATTGCATTATACAGTATATCACATTACAGTTAAGTTTCCACTAATCTTTTTCTTGATGTTAGTGCTTTCAGTGAGAAATACAATAGTTTAATTTCTCACTATTTAAAGAAAGAAATCAGAAATTAAATATTTTATTTTCATTATTTTTTAGAGAAATTTGGTTTCACAGAGTATAACATTATTTGACAAACCTTTATCTTTTATAATTAAAAGGGCATAAACTAGTAAGAAAAAACAGTTTTTAGATTAATATCAGTTACATGTCTTGCTGTGTAAAGCCAAGCATTACTTAAAGATGTTTTAAAGTATTTATATTAAGCATAAAATCAATTTTTTATAAGAAATTGAAAAAAAATCATATTATTCAACAGAGATCAGTTTTCTTATATTAAGATGTCAGATCAGGGTTCTGCACGATTGAGTGATATTACTGTTAGATTACATCACTTTTGTACTCTTCAAACACCTACACATCTGATGTAATCTGCCCTATGATATGACTAATTTTTACTCTTAATGCACTTCTGAAACAATTGGTTTTCTGAGTCAAACTGCGGAAGACATACTGTAGACTGACTGCATTACAGTCATAGAAGGTATTGTTATGTAGAAGGTCAATGAGCTAATAGTATTGTGATTTTATTTAAATTCTAATTTTATTTCTTTCCAAAAGTTGTTCCATTCACATTACTTAAGAGTAATTAAAATACAGTCATTAATATAAAAATATTATGTTTTTGCCTAAAAGTTTATGTGGTATGATCCTGTTTTTACTTTAGTTACAAATATTTATATTGCATGAGTATATATCAGATTGGATATTCAACACAATGTGAATAGATAATAAGGTGTTTGGACATTAAGCCTATAGTTTCTGGTGCTTATATGCGCAATAATACTTTTCACAAAGTTCATAGTGTGTACAGATATATGCAGAATCTGTCTGTTACAAGAATGGCATGATCACTTTGGTTTTGACTGGATTGCAAAAACAAGTACTAAGAGATTGAAACAATAGTGATCTGAAAGGCCTGTTAAATTGGCATTTATGATCTTACTAGAACAGTGTACTGTAAAAGGGTTGTAAAATTTCTGATAACAGCTAAACGTGATTATTTGTATACAATTACACTGTACTTATTTATTGGACATATATAATGAGAGTTCATGGATTTAAAAACATAAAAAAGCAAGTGGGCCCTTTTAAACAAAATAAAAGTCAACAACAGTTTAACATTCATTAAAAAAGGTTTTGTGTTTTATACTGTTGTTTGTATAGGGCTAATGTGATTAAGAGAAAACAATACAGTACTAGCAGACGGTCACTGCTTTATGCTTCAGTACTTCATCAATTAACTGTTCTAAACATTTTCACAAAATTTAAACTGATTAATTTATCTATATAATTTGTGTTATTGAATTAAGTATTGATGAAAGACTCTGTAGCAGACTGGCTTGAGGATGTGGCTTCTGCAACATTGAACATCCCTGCAATAAAGGAATACATTTCACATTAAATATTGCAATTTTAATAGCTGCTATTTAAGGCAGAAACAGTACTGAGGTAGTATCAGTATTGTATTGAGTATATATCATTTTTGGTTTTCTTATTTATTTTATCCATAGTAGACTTTGGACCATATTTGTAGAACTTTTACAGTTGTGCTATGTTACAGTAACAGCCTATTATTCCTCAGAGAGAAAATGACGCCAAGAATCTATAACACAACATGTAAACATTTCAAGAGTATAATATTAGACTGCCTAAAACAATTTTAAAATTTTGTTTTTTTTTCCTAAAGTTGAGTATCCACCAAATGTTCATTTTTCAAAGCAGGATGGTAAACCTAATGTGACAGTTACTGTATTAAGACAAAGACACCCACATTCTTCACAGTCATCACAACAGATTTCAATACATGTATACTTCAGCTACTTATTACCTGATAATGACTTACAACTCAACGTTTAAAATGACCAATGCAAATATCCTGGCAATATTGAATCCTAATGTTTCAGTATTTACATATTGACTGACTTGATGGCACTAAACGGATAAAGTGGAATCTCAGAAGCTTCAAATGTCTTCAAACAGCCACTTTTTGAATCATTATAATATAAGATAAAATAAATGCCTACTTACTCCTTCTTCGTTTGAATACATTGAATCTGTTTCCACTTGAAGACGTACCACCGCTTGTGCTCTGCAACAATACATACATTTTAGGTAACTTGGCCCACTGCATTTGTGTTGAGCTCCGACGAAAGGACATTTCCAAGTGCATGACAATGGTTGAGTCTAGCAACTGAATGGCTTTTACCCATGTAAAGTTCTGTTTTCTGCAATTCATTTAGGTTTTGGTGCTTTGTTCACAAATCTTCTTACATGAACAACTTTTATCTTTCTTATAAAGTATTTGATTAGTACTGTATATCCAAGTTGACTTATAATGTTTAAAAATTACACTAAGTTTAAATACAGGGACCAATGCTGCAGGTAAAATAAAATAAGTGAATTAATAAAATGATAATTTTGTGAAATGTAATGTAAAATGCATGAAATGTGTGTCTTCAAGTGTCCACATAGTGTTAAAGACTAGGGAATTACGATTTATATGAAAGATAATAATGGTTTAAATATTTAAATTTGTAAGACTTGATTAAAATCATATACCGAAGAACAAACTCTTTCGATGTTTACTAAAGCATTTAAAGCATCATAACTCACCCTTGTCTGTTGAGAACCTCTCTGAACGAATGAAAATCTGTGGAAAATGGCTGATCGTATCTGTGGGTGAATTACAAAAAAGCATGGAACATAGGCAGTTGACTTACAGTATGTGGTATATTAGAAATGAAAATAGGAGTACACAGCAACATGTTAACTAAAGAAATAATACTGAAAATTTTAAAAAATTAAATTAAAAGTTTATTTGATTTATAAATATAATAAATTATAATACAGATACAATTTAGTATTTAATATGGATAAAAGAAGTGATCATATTTAAATACATTTCAAATAAACTTTAACACAGTTTCATGCAATACTGTATAGAGAAAGAAAGACTGCAAGCTTATTTTACATATCAATAAAAACACTTTTAATAGTCCAAAGCCCTTGTAAACACCAATATTTGAGGTCCCCCACTGCATATACTGTATATTTAAAGTAAAGGACAAATTGATAATGCATCAGGCAGAATCAGAACCTTCAACCTGTAGAGAAAAGAAAATCTTACTTACTTTGCTGTCTAGAAGTATTCCAAACACTAAAATAAACAATCCCTTAAAATAAGAATAACACAAAACCATTAGGCAATAGTCTCTACAAAATAAAGATATCAAGAATTATTTAAGATGTTTGCATTCTATTTCTATAGTTGACTATATTCTATAGTCTTAAAATTAGCTCTAGGCATTCATCTACAGTTTTAAGAACAAATTATTTCAGACTTTGAAAAATAACTGGATTTTGAAAACCCTTACTTTCTGAGCCCATTTGTGGTAATTGTGAATTAATCAGTAAAACTATTATAACATCAAAAGCATACAAATATAAGTGTTTACCTGGAATGAGTTGAGGACAGCAAAAACAACATTGAGCCCTACGCTTCCAGGAAAAACCATAAGTCCAATTCCAAACCCCCAAGTAAGACCAAAAAGGGGTGTTAGAATGGCGACGCATCTCACAATCACATGCAGGGCATTTTTTTCATCAGTATGAGAGCCTTCTCCAACTCCCCTTCTCAGCATTTTGAAGATAACCACAAGCAGAATGAGAAAATTAATGGCAACAATGGCTAAGGCAGGAATGACAAAAGCGAGGAGTGCCTTTGTCTCATTCCAGTTAAGCCAACATACATTCTCAACGGTGTAGTGGTTCTGAGGGGCTGTGGCTATGATTGTGGTCATAGCTATGATGAAAGGGCAACCGTATCCTAAGCTGAATGCAATCCCCAACATGGCTGCTTTGGACAAGTGCGAAAAAACCAGCATTGTTCGGTAGAAAAGCAGGAGAGCAGAAGCGAACATCCAAAAGAACAAGGCCAGGTAAAAATAGTGAATAAACCAGGTGGTTGTTCTGCAGGATGGCACAGGTATCACTTCATAGGTGTTAATGGCTGCACCTATCATGAACCAAATGTCCGCAATCAGAAGAGATACAGCAATGTTCACAATTGTTACATGCCGCATATATGATGTGCTGTTTTTAGTCACAAGAGTCCACACAAATGCCTCAATAAGAAGGCACAAGACCAAGCTTAGCATTGATATGCCCACTCCAATATAAGTAATGAAATCTAAAAGTATACGAATTGATTCAGGAAAATTAAAACTAGGTGACATTAAAATTGAAAAAGAGGTCAGATGATTGCAGAGACAGGAGACAGTTCCGTCTTTTCTGGTTTGTAATTGACATCCTGTTGAATCCCACCCTCCTGTTTTGTTGAAAAGAAGAAAGTTCCAAAAAACACAGAGAGGATTGTCCAGAGATGTGTTATTTACTTGAAATGTTAAAATAGCTTTGTCTATTGAAACATTGCCATTTTTGTTCTTAACATTTACTGACGTAATATCTGCATTTATAGTCTTGTTTGTATCTATGCTATTGTTGATGTTTCTTGTTGGTAAGATTTCTGAAAGGGTGAAAAACAGAATGCTGGTAACTGTAGTGTCTGGAGGAAAAAGTGTATCTGGAAACTCTATCTGATTTGATGTATTAGTAAAGGTGGAACTATAAGTGCCTTTGTTAATTATTTTGCTCTCCAAGTCAATATTCTTTCTTGTGATGCTGACAGTTGTATTTGAAGAAAGAGATCCTGTGAAACGTTCCACTGAAAACAACAAATTAGAGCTAGAATTCAAAGTTTCATTTTGGTTATTTAAGGAAATCCATGAATTCACTGATTCTGGGGATATGATGACATCCACTGTTGCAATGAAATTCTGAAAATAATAATAAAAAGAAAATTAATTTGATTAATTCATTTATATAATAGAAAATATTAAATATAAATATAAAATATTACACTGAAGTAATTTGCTGTAACATTTTAACATAAAAGTAAAAATTACTGGTATGAAGCATATTTACATAAACTTCATATGTATAAAATGTTTCATCTTGCCATCCTTACAATGGAAGTCACAGAAATTGTTAGAGACAACTTGGGGGTGCAGGGTCAGGTTTTTGTTTGCTGTTTCAACATATTTTATTTTATGCATGAATTTCAACTTATTTTATTTTAAAAGGATTATCGCTCATATGAAGCATCCACCATCCTTATAGAGTTAATCAATACAGTTTCACAGTTTACGTTAGATACTGCTTATGTTTCTAATTTTATAAATTAAAGTGTAAAATTAGTCTAATTTTCTAATTTTGGCTTAAGTTGGTTAGCATTCACAAAATTAGTTTAACGATTACACTGAAACATACTTAGGCAAAATAGGACTGATCTTTTTTTTTTGCTAAACCCACCTGATATGGAATAGCTAATTGTGTGTTTTTCATGTCCACAGCTATGATGAAGCGTGGGCAGACTCTCCTGACCTTCCTTCCCACTCAGCTTTAAACACATCACAAGCACCACAACCCAGTACCAGGGGTTCAGTGCTGATTGAGGGAGAGTTACATCCCACATCGACAGTACTGCAAGCTTGCCAGTGCCCAGGATGGCACAGGGGGACACTCTATTGCTAAGAGCTGTGAAACCCCCACTCTACCCACTACAGCCAATTGTGTGCTGTCACTGGGAAAATCTCAGTAGTTGCCTAGATATACTCACAATCACTTAATCTGTGCTCAAACAAGGACAAGCTCATGGAACAGATGAGTATTTCAGGATGCCAAAAATGAAAGAAAAATGTAACCATATATCAATTTTCAGTAACCAGTTTAACAAAAAGCTAGTACTGGGTCCCAAAAGCCTTTTCCCAGGTGTAAATCGAGATTTCATGCTGGATGGGATCGGATCCATCCCTTCACATTTCAGGGCACACACAGTCAATCACATAGGGGACAATTTGGAGATTAATTAACCAATTAACCTAGTAATCTTATTTCTGTACTGCGAGGGGATATCAGAGCATTCAGAGAAAACTCATATAAACACAGAGGAAAAACATGTGAACTTCACTCTGCTACACATCACTCTGCGTCACTGTGCTGCCCTTAAATTCTGATTTGTTGAGTTTTATCCATTACAATTTGTCATAAATCTTAAAAAGATTAAGATAAGCAAACTTTGGAATAACTTTAAAAGTCTTATGTGAAACCTTCTCAATTTAACTAAAACTACAGCATCCCAGGTTAGAATTATACTCAGAACTCAAGTGCCTCAAGTTAGCAGTTCTAACTACACATCTACAGTATGCTGTCTGACCGACTTTACTTAAAAATCGAAGCCTTTTTATAAAATAAAAAGTGGTGAAATACCTGAGATAATTAATATATAGCAATAGTATTATGTTATTATAATATATGAAAATATTATCAGTTGATTTTTCAAAACTCTTAACTGTCCTTTTGTTGACTTGTAATTATGAAATGTGTATATATATATTATACTTTATTCTTATCACATTATTCAAGTGTACTAGTCATTGCTGACAACAATCTCTAAACATGATTAAATATTTTTTCTCACTTTTCTTTCTGGTAATGGCATTAACAAATATCTTGTCTTTTACTGTATACCATTACTCTTAATGCAACATCATTTTACAAAGTCACACTATATTTGGTTTTAGTTAAGCCATTTAAATCTCTTTTGAATTTCAGTTTACTGTACCTCCATCACAGTGGCATTAACTGTAGTATTTCCAGAAACAGCTGAAATAGCGCTCAGAATTTTCACAACAGCATTAATTGTCCCAGCTGAATTTGTAATATTTTTTTGTAAACTTGTTGAAGCATCGTTTAGCTCATTCAGAATTTGTGGTATCTTGATTTGTACTAGTGCTGGGTCCTTGAGCAATTGCTGGAAGAAGAAAAATACGTTTAGTGATAAAAACATTTTGCATGTCAAACAAGGTGATTTATATATACTGTAGGGTTATAATATATAAGATTTATATATAAGATTATAATAGTCAACGTGACTGATACAGGAGTTTCCAGTTTACATTTCTATTTACACTCTCGTAAATATGAAATCTGAAAGTCCTCTTTCCCACACTGTTCAATCCACACTGTCTCCACCTATCCATTTTCTAACCTCTTTATCCAGTACAGGATTTCTAAGGAGTTGGAGCCTATCCCAGCAATGCCAGTCCATCACAGGGAAGAGATACACACAAACACAGACACACTCATGTCAGGGCCAATTTTCCTAGAACATAATTAACCTGCCAGTATGTCTTTGGACTGCTGGAGGAAACTGGAGCACCCAGACGAATCCCACTCAAACATGAGGAGAACCCGCAAACTCCATGCAGATAGCACCCCAGGTTCGGAACTGAACCCACTGCTGCGAGTACTGCCCTTGATTCCGGACTTGTTCAGGTTTATCCACAACAGTATGTTATGAATCCTAATAAGATTATCTGAAACCTTCTCACCTTAACTAAAACTACAATATGGTATTGGCTTGAAATATTGGTTAATATTAAAACAGTATATTGAAAAAACAAATTTGTCAGAACCAAAATTCGAACCTTAAGAATTTACTTTTGAGTCAGCAAATCACATTTTATCCACTAATATTAAATTAGGGATTCAGCTATAGCCTGCAAATATTTGCTGCTACAAGCAGATACACAGGAGCATGAAACATTTGGTCATATAAAATTCAGCAGTGATCCTAGATTTTTTTCATAGGTGAGTGTTAATTCACTTATGTGCACTTACCAGCCCACCACACAGAACTTCAAGCTCCTACAGTGTTTTATTATGCTGACAAAAATATGAATAAATTATTTATATTAAAAAGTAGCATCGTAATATTAAAAAACACATACTGTAAGCTGTGAAGTGACAGCAATTTTCTTATTTACTGTTCAGGAAGTAACTGAAAGTAACAGTGTATTAGAAATGCATGTTAAGGTTGCAGGTTATAGTTACAGTAGGTAACTTTTTAATGAAAGAATACAAAATATCAGTAAGTCAATTTCTTTATATTGTCTGCAGAGAGATGACCATTACCTCAGAGCTAGTCAGAATTGTATTAATTTTTGCTAATACGCAGTTGTCTTGCAGAGTTGTCCAGATTCCACTTTTACAGATTGCTTGTAACTGTCCTTGCTGTCCCTCTGGGCAAGCTGCTATGGCGGTACTGCCCTCTGTGCCATTACCATATATAGGGCTAGTACAAAAACCCTTAGTTGCTGGTTAAAAAAAACAACATAGAAATATAATGTCAAAACTAATCTGTGATGACATTCATTAGTAGAACAGTTTTGAGTTTTCGTTTGTTGGGGGTTTACGTAGCAGAGACAGAAAACAATAAAATCAGTATGAAAGTGAAAATACTGTTTGCTTCTTAAATCATCCAAGTGTATTTAGGAGAGGGAGAAAAGGAAAGGTGAGGTTGTTTATGTGGTAAACGTAAATGTGTGGAGAGGGGAAAATGTGTGGAGGTGAGTGCATGGAGACAGAAAAAGAGGGTGAAGGAAGTACTATGGTACAGTTTAAAGAGTTGAATGCTACTGTATACTGTATATTGTAGTATAAGGACAGTGAAAACTTACCGGTAAAGTAGATGATAGTAAGGGTACTATTAACAGAGGAAATATTATTATATGTAAAAACCATGCATATAAATTCTTTCTTAATTCCATCTTGACAGGGCGTCATCGTGTAATTATGCTGAAAGCAATTGCCTATTTTCGCTATATTTGAGAAGACAAAAACAGAATTGGTAAACAGTGAACACATAAAAACAGTCAACATGAGAGAAATTAAATTAAGCAGCAATGCACGACAGTAATTTTTTACAAATAGCAGAAGGCACAGGAGCACAAGTAAAAGATGACATGCCCAACCCACTTGAGATGATGGGAGATGGTCATAGTTTAAATGCTTGTGTACCTACTTTGGAGAGAATACTGATGCTGGTACATCTTTTCTACAACTTGATTGATCAAATCATGTGCAAAAATCACTTTTCTGGTGAAATTACTTAAATTGTTTTATGGGTTTGTTGTTCTGCCTCATAAAAGCTAGGAATGATGGCAAACCATCAGCTAGTTTCAATTTTGAAGTCACAATCCTTATACTCCCACTTCTTCAGGTTGCTAAAAGCTACACTTGTAGATTTCAGACAATGGGATTTCCTCATCAATATCAGCCTTTTGTGAAAGGTAACTTCCAAGATACATTCTCCAGTAACACATTGTGAATGTAAACTGATGGTTCCCGGGGCCTATATATTTGGAGCTTGCTGATGGAGGACGAAGATCTCCTGAATGTTATATGTAAGTGCCACCTTCTTACATGCCTCAGTAAGTACTGTATGTTGACAATTGCCTGGAGATCCATTTATTTAAGCCATAAACTGCCACAACAAATGAGAGTTTGACAACTGAGGTCAGGGTCATTAGAGATTAAATCATTTACTGTCCGTTTGTTAAGTCAATTGCACTTAAGCAGCAGTCTTGTTTCTAGATCAAATTATCAAAGTGAATAGGACATCGCTATTGAAAAGAAAGCTGGTAACTGACACGTTTTTTATGCATGTCAAGACGTCAAAAGGGCTCTGTAACTGATCTATTAGTGAGGATTACTGCATGCATTTCATAATAAGGAAGGGGAAGGATGCTGACAAATTTTGTAGGACATTCATTCTGCAGGAGGGCCTTTCAGTCTTTTCTATGCACAGAGCAAAATGTCTATGTAAAATGGAGTAACATGAAGTAGAAGGGTAAGCATTGTTCCTGACATTTGTCCTCTAATTGGTGGGCTGTGAAAATCATTTCAGCCATACCCTTTGAGGTACACAATCCACATTTGGAAACTGTTCAGAAGATGTCTTAATTATCTTCTAATTATCTTGTCCTTCTTTGGTAAAATATCCAAGTATCTTTGTATTTGATTATGGTTTATGGTTAAGAGCTTTTCTTAAAGCATAGTAAATAAGGCCTCTGGACTGTGGATGTTGTCAAGATGTTTTATGTCTGTTTTTCTGGTGGGTACTGGAGATCACAAGCACACTTTCTGTGCATTTGTTAAAAACAAGAAGAAGAATGCCATTGCAATTGAAATGTCCAACTTCTAATTCTTTCCAGCGGTTCTATTCCAAGAGATTGTCGTCTCTTAATTCTGGAGTGGAAGTATCCAAGTAGAATATTTCCCTCTTTGGGAATCCACAGAGAATTAGTTTTATCCTGGGATGGGATCCTGGGATCCTTTATTTCATCATCTGAACCTAGAGTAGAAGCATTTGCAGAAAGCATTAACATGTAATAGCTCTCTGCTAAGAGTCATGAAGCGCCTATTTATTCCAAAAAGGAACTTGCAACAGTGGTTGATTATTTCATTCTTGATTGCAAACCCAACTCCATGAATTTGACATTCTCAATCTGATTTTCCATTCCAGAGGAAAGAATGTCCATCTCCCTGTTCTTTGAGGTAAGATTATTCAATTAATCGGATTTCACACATAGATATAATGTTGTTGCCATATTTTCAGTGCTCTTAATGTTATGGTTCCAACGTCTTGCTAGCATAGGTATCTCAAGCACTGGTTGATGACCCTCCTGTGCAAAAGGGCTGCATGTAGCGGCAATGCTGACTAATAATACAGGAATCAAGTTTGCTGTCCCCCTGCCAGTCTCTTTCTCTCTCATCTCTGTGGTGCTGGACACAGAGAGGCCATTCTATGTGTTTCACATTAAAGGTTTTTCTGTCTGATAGCGTTTCCTGATAAGGATCAACTCCCAGGCCTGAGATTCTCCAGCCACCCAAATAAATGGTCATCTCTGGCGCCTTTCTGTCTGGGAGATTCCAAGGGAGAGTCTCATCCCAAGTTGATTACAACCCTAAGGTCAGAGAGGGTTGTTACTTATCCTCCACCTTGATCAGCCAATCAGGAACAGGTAGACTGGGGTAACCCCATATGGGTCTCAAATGCCTGTGAAACTTTCAACCAATGAACGACTATAGTTCCTCCAGATAAAAGGGCTGCACAGTGCCCAGAATGTGCCCCTCCAGGACCTTCTCAGACTCAGCTCGGACAATCACGTGATGGCCAGTGTGTCTGATGTCAGGACTTCACTTTGTTCTAACAGCCTGGACTGGAGGTCACCCGCACGTAACCGAAAGATCCCCAAGCCAGAGGACGCGAATTTGATGCAACAACAGCCTGTCGCTGTTCCTTTGTGTCCACAGGTGATCTGAATCCACATAAATTGGATGAGTATTCAACATTCTACATTGCAGCTCAAGAATTAAATAGTTACCTCAATCCCAGTTGTCAATTTAATTCATATGAGTGATGTACATGCTTTTGAGTATCTAGTGTAGAAGTTGTAATCAAAAAGCTCATTAACGAAATGGTATGCTGAATGGTATACTGAATGTACCTGTATGTATCTGTATCTCTTGGTATTTGTAACTCTTCGTGATTGAATATATAACTTTTGTATTCTGCTAACCCTCACTATAAGATCTGTTATGTTTATATGCACATTTTATGTACTGTATTAATAAATGTATTCTCGTGTAATAGTATCTGTGTGTGCATTGCTGAGTTGTACCGCAAGGTCGATTTTCTAATAGCCATCGAATAATCATTTTCTGATTTACTGCTACAATTATTAATTGTCCCGGTAAATGCACAAACACTGTGTACACTGTGTTTAGCTTTAGCTACTCTGGGACTGCCCTGTGTACCTAGGGCTTAACACTTCCCTTCCTCAGCGCTATATAAACTGTGCTCTCATTCCCTTCAGTGCTCAGTCTCACATACCTGTATTTTGAGCTCTGGACCTTTACATTCCTGAATATTATCCTGCTTCTTTTCTTACTTCTTACTCCTGTCCTTTTTTAGTCCTTGTTCATTGCCTTGTTCTTTTTCACATTATTTTTCTCCTGGTTACTCCTTGGTTCCTTTCCTTTGCTTCTTGTGTTTTTATTTCTTCTTGGGTTGCCTTCCTAGTTCCTGAATTTAGCCTGTTCCTGGACTATGGTTAAGGATTTTGTATTATAGTGTTCTTTTATTGATCCCTGTCTGTAGATACCTACACAGGGTCCATTCGTCTGAGCACTTGAGATGTCTAGGCAGCTGCTTAAACTCAAGCCATTATTACATTGTGGTCAGTCATTTCAATTAAAGGTTCTTACTATATGTTCCAGGTCCAATATTGTACTCTGTTTTGTGTCTTTCAATCACAGAAAAATCACATCCATTTGGATGCAGCAATACAGTCAAAAGTAACAAGGCAGACTATGCTGCACACTGGTGGCGGTGGAGGGGAGTCCCCATTACCTGTAAAGCGCTTTGAGTGGAGTGTCCAGAAAAGCGCTATATAAGTGTAAGCAATTTTTGTTTTTATGTTCAGAGCACCTTTTTTATCTCTAACTCTAAAAGTGATAAGAAGAGAAGATCATATATCTTGAGAGAACACAGCCTTGATCCAATGAAATTATAACATGAAGGATGATCGGAACTCTCATTTTGTTTCAGCCTTTCTTCACTTGAGCAAAGAGACAATTGAGGTATTTATTTGTGCATGTTATATCACTGAAGATTCAGAAGCCAGTTTTGCTGAGTATGTAGAAAGAAAGAGTTTTTATCAAGCTTCCATGGTAATTGACAAAAGGAAAGAAATGTATCTTCTTGTACTTCACCCTTTTGATGCTGACTCTACATTTCATGTTGCCCAGTCTGCACTGCAAGGATAAATGTGGGCTTTTGTGATTATGTTATGTCTTTTTGGAATAAATGTTGATTAGCTCTTGTTATTTCTCAATGCTGAACGGTTGGACTGTAAAGAAACTCTATAAACATGAAGAAGCTGTATGTATCAGCTACGTTTGACTTAATTTAAATAGTTTTTGATATGTCATCTTGAATTAACTATGAATGATAAGTACAGTATTAATGATATTTTTGTTTTATTTGTGGTACTTTATATTTAACATTATGAAATCATAAGTATCACTGATTAATTAAATTATCAAATTTAGTGATCATAAGTATTGGGACGTTTATTTTAAGTAAATTTCAGAGTTTAAATGTCATTATTGGGGCATTTGAGGCAATAAAAAAGGCATGAAATCGGTGACCTATTGAACTCACCGCAATTTCTGTAATCGGTTAAGATGTTTACTACAGCTACTTTGAGTTCTTCCTTATTCTTGGGGGAGTTATGACTTTTCTTAATCATGTAAAATGCTTACTTTTATTTTTCCCCTAACGAGTATAAAATAATTGTCTACCTACTGTAAGTAAACAAAATATTTCCAGAAGCTTCAGCATTCATTCATGCAATTCTCATTGTTAGTTACATCATCAATGAAGACAAGTGAGACAGCCATCCATAAGTGCATCCATTGCATCCACAGGACCGTCCAAATATGTTCATTCCATTTACAGTCCATGAACATTTTAAATGCCATTTATTTTAAATTCTAGTAACATTACATATCTGTATTACAAAGCCTAATGAATAGACATGAGACAATGTGTGGCACTACACGCGAGGGGCGTGTTCAGTGTATAGGCGGAGCCCTGGAGGAAGGGTGAGGAGGAAGGTGTCACCCTCATTACACCTAGAGGGTGCTCTACGTTCCTTCTGTTCCTAGTTCCCTGTGATTATTCATGTCTTTCTGGTGTGTCTTGTTGTGTAGCCTATTTATTTCCTGCTTCTGCTCTGCTACTTGCTCAGCATTGTTGTTCAGTTGCCCTGAGACCCGCCTAGCACCAGGTCACTCCTGTCCTTGGCCTGAGGGCATAGGTTTCTTTACGGCTTCTCCTGAACAGCTGAGCCCGGGCTAACCCCTGTCTCGCCGCTACGCATAGGGTCTTTATCGCTCTCCAGCCATTCTACGGTTCGTCCTGTTGGACTTACGTGACAGAAGGTTTTTATTTTTGGCCTTATGCTCCCTTCCTGCTCAACCAGACTGGACCCAGCTAAACAGGGCAAGTCCAGTCTGGGCACCGCTCTACATGATGGTGCAGTTTTGTATTTTTCCTTTGTGTTTTGTTTTCTTTCCAATCTCGCTAACCTCACACCGGTGCCTCCGCCCCTCTGACGGGGCGTCACTCATAAGGGCGCTCGCCGCGGCTCCTCCCACTGTGCATTGCTACAGATGTAAGATGTACAGTAGCTGGAAGACTGATACAATTGCCCAAGCACTTCTATTACTTTTGTCATGCAATTGGGATTGTACAGTGTATATGTGAAAAGTGGGACTTTTCCAATAGAAATATAGTAAATGTATCTTTTACCATGGCATTGTTATTGTTTTCCTGACAACAATAAAATGCAATTTATACATTAAATGCTGTAACGCTACGGCCGACAGGCACTGTGTAAGAGCCGGCTTACCAGAGCGGTGACGTCACCGCCCTTCCCTGGGATAGCAGGACTACAGCTACTGGGCTGTAGAGAGATCTCTCTTTAGCTCACCGGGCTGGGTCCATGTTGAGTGACGCGGGAGTCCTGGGTTCGAGCCCCCGATGGTGGGGGGCCGACCTAATGCGGCAAGACGCCCGCCTGAGCCCCCGTTGCGTTACATTGGTGTCAGGAGCGGGGTGTGATAGCCCTTCGCCGGGGACGGAGAGTTAAGCAGGGGAGAGGCTCTTACACACCCTGATGGCCGTGCGTTACAATACGTTTTAATTAACTATACAGTCACTGGTGCTTCTGCACCCTCTGCTAATAAGAATATTAGTAATCAAAGTACCTGTTTGTAGTTTATTATTATTTTCTATCCAGACACCTTGAAAGCCTTGATTTTGAGCACAGCATTCCAGTTTAGTTACTGTTGTTGTCTGACACAAGACATTTAATCTTGGATTACTCAGCGTGATTTGGGGCAAAGGATGCACTGTAACTGTTGTTTCGGCACTTCGTTTTTGTTCACCAAATAATAGTTCACAACGATAAGTACCTAAAAAAATTGTTAAGAAAAGAAATCTTTAAGTATTTATTTAATTCTTACCTGAGATTAAAAAAAATAGTTCAAATGCATTAATACTTCAATATATTCTGCATACAAACTACTTTAATCAAGTGAGAAGAATGATTGAAAGAAAATATGAATTAAAAGCAATCTGCATTGTGTGCTTGTCATATCTTAATCACAATAGTGTCTAAATTAATTTTCTGTAATTGGTTCACTGCATGATATACTGTATATGCTACCTAGATTGTATACATCACTCAGGATACCTGCCTTTATTTCCTATTAATTAAACACATTTTCACAAGAGTTATATTATTGATATGTACAATTAAAATGGCAATATTTATATTTTTTAAAATTAACTTACCATTAAGTGGAGTTTTTACATTCAAAACTGCATTGTATGCAATTAGGGGTGAAAAATCATTTTGACCATTTTCTTTCAGATACCAATTAACTGAATCAAACTGTGAATCAGAAGTGCAGTTCATGTTGAATTCATACCCTTCGGATATGTCGTAAGATTGATAAACAGTATTGTCTATTTTCAATGTCACATTTCCTGAAAAAAAGTAAAATTAATTATGTAAAATACACATGAGCAATATTTATGGAATAATCTTCAATGACAAAATTGATTGTGTATGTAGCATTTTCTGTAGCAAACAAAATATGTTTAAATGGATGTGAACTGGGCAGGACAGTGGTGTGACATTTAACATTGCAGTGTCTCATTATTTCAGTTCTAGAATTACATTTGAATGTCTTACCCATGGCCATACATGTTTTTTTACCAAGGCACTCTATTTTTCTCCTACAGTCCAGTCCATAGATATGCTTCCTACGTTGATTGGGGTATGTAAATTCTCCAGTATGTGTGTATGCCTTATGTTTTACTGGCATCTAGTCAGTAATCTGACTTGTGCCCATTCAATGGTTCACTTCACTTCTGTATAACCAGATTGGTCACGTTTTTCAAAGAAATGAAAAAAGTATCAGAATCGATTGACCTATTAAATCTGATAACATACAGTATACTGTAGTTCAAAAGAGTAGTGCAATTGTTTGCATTGCTGCTTGCAGCATTGGGGTTTCTGCATAGAGTTTGTATGTTATCCTGCATTTGCATGGTTCCTATGGGTGTTTTGTGTTGATCGATGGCAAAAAATCCCAATTAAATTAATTATCATTTTATATTATAACACAATAAAATGTGGAAAAGTCCACGGGCGATGAATACTTTTGATAGTCACTGCAGCTATTTCTCTCCATCACTGCTGTGTCCTAAACTAGTTTTAACACTTCAAAATCAGAAGAAGGCTTCACAGCCGAAACGTTGTGCTTTCTCTCTTCTCTTTTCAGCATGGAATAAACGTATTTCTTGTTCCTTTAAAGACTACGCATGCTGACGCAGCTACCCACTTGAACTACAACATTAACCATTTCAACCATCTTAATTTCAGCTTCTGTATTACCCATCTCCCCATTTATGTGTGTAAAATTGAAATCAACCATTATACAGTACAGTAACATTACCTTTTTAAAATAATATTAATAATTCCCAATCAGTGCATTGGCCTCAGATTCTTACATTCAAAATATTTTGTTTTTGCATTGAAGTATAAATATTTTAAAAATTGAATAATGATTTGTTTTGAATCTGGTCTTGGCTTTGCCCAGAAAGTTTGTGATCCAAACAGAATTGGCCTGATTTAAGCTCTTTTGCCCCCCTTGTTGCTGATGAGACTGTTTAGAGTGACAATACATGGAATACTGCCCATGTAGTCTTCAGAAATCCTCCATTCTCATTTGTTTTTCTCAATAATGCTTTACATTATTTTTCTATAATTAAATATTTGGTAACACTCATGACAAAAAGCATTTGGGGGGTGCTGGCTTTTTTTGCAAACCCATATGACTGGTGGTCTAGTACTATTAAATAAACTGAAGTGGAGAGTCTTAAAGTTTAAGTAATATGGGTTTTATAATTAAGCATGTATTATTGCATACAAAAAAACAAAACAAACCATACTACCCTAATTAGGACTTACCAACGTGGACAAAAATAAGAGTACTGTTCTTCTGGAAGTTGGCTCCATTTCCCGTTGTCACCTCGCAGGTGTAAGTTAATTTACTGCGTGTTTGTCCTTGAGAGCAGTTTCCAGATGTTGGTGTTATTTCATTGATTAAACAGCCTTCAGTTTCATTAAAGGACTTATTTTCTAAAATAATAACAATTGGTTAGTTCTTTTAGTATTATGGACTGAGCTTGACATTTGTTCTCAAAACATACTGTGACTTTCCATTATTTGAAATTAGCCCTGTTCCTAACATTGGACTGTTTTATACAAGGAAATCATTGCTAGATTTTCAGTAAAGAGTTATTTTTGTCTATAAATCACTGATATACTAACATGAAGATTAATACATTTTTTTTAATCTAGTGTTTCTGTTTTAAGTATGCAATCACAATTTTAACCTTGCAATAATTCACCGTGTATAATCTTCTTTCTCCAAACCTAAGTGTTGCATAAAAGTAAAATATGTCCGGAAGCAGTTATATCCACTGTATATACACTGTATGTAGAGAATTAAAAAAATTCTAGCTTCCTAACTACAAAATTGTAGCACAAGAATTAACTGCATTTTTTTATCTTTGAGAAAGGTACGTTTTTCTCTGTACTGTAGTCTGCCAAACTATAAACTGGTTATACCCTGCAGCAACATATAATCACATCCAGGAAGCAACAACTTACATCAGACCTACGTCCTTCAGGTTGAAGTCAAGCCTAAAGAGCTCCCAGAAACTAATGACTAGTTTGCCTTCAAATGGAATTTGATAAATAAAATAAATAAAAAGACAGCATGTCTTATAGTATTTTCTTACCATTTACTGTTAACGTTCCTTCCTTGATCCAGCTGACATTAAAGGCTTTGACTGGAACTACACAACACTTAAGTCTGGTTATACCATCACAATAGACATTACCAGGAGAAGTGAGAGTTACAGATGGCTGTTGTTGGATAAGAACTGTTTTATTGCTGACATATTCAATTAAACCATCTTTGAAAATGCACTCATATGTCCCTGAGGAGGTACAATACAGAAACATTTTAAAATTAAATAGCATTCAACAGTAACTTTTGTTTTTGTTAATTGCTGGCATTGTTAAATTAACAGTACCTACTTCCTTAAGAATTTATGGTTTTGAGATAAAGAACTGTACTTGTGACATTTGTAATGCAATGGTCATCTGCCAACTTCAGTTTGAATTTGACGACAAATATAAATTACTATAGCTCAAAGCTTTGTTTATGTTAAATGTAGAAATCTGCTTTAAATGCAAGGGTTCAGATATTTGCTAATGCAGTTCATCCTTTGCTGTTCTATAGACAAATTACAGAAAGCTCTTCAGCTTGAGTGCTTTTATAGCTTAAATCTTTAATCACAGTCAATATCAGAATATTAATTCCACAAATATTTTTAAAATATTTATGTTTTTCATGTTAGAATATTACCTATGTACAGTAATTTATATTTTCAGAATTTTCTATTTTAAAAAATAATCAATATCTTTCTTTTAGGATTGATTCAAATACAAAAATACAAAAACAATATGAATCCCTTCCATATCCCATCCTCCTTCCCCTCCTCTACCCAAGTAGTGCTTTAACAGTAGTAACACAGTATTCTTAAAGAAGAAAAACAAATGTTTCTTCACAGCTGAAACATTGTGTTTCCTTTTTTTCTCTTTTCAGCATGGGATAAACCTTAATTTTGCCTTTGCAGCCTACACATGCTGATGCAGCTACTGTGCCTACTTGAACTACTTCAGTATACAGTATTAAGTTTGGGTGATGTTTCACCAGCTAAGCTTCAGCCAAGATTGCTGAATGACCAATATCCTTATGGTCGTTTGATACTTTTGGAAATGTTGTTGTCCTGGAGGCATTTCTTTATAAATGTAAATGCTTTACTTTTCTTATACATTGTTGTCATATCACGGAAACTCATAATGCTAGATTTGCCATACAGTATGTAGTTCATCCTTCTCCCATGCAGCTGTAAGGATTATGACGGTGTCCCTGAATCAAAGCAGCCTGGTCACAATGGCTTGTAGTTTCTTGTACTCTGCAGATCGCTGCTGTAGTGTACAGTTAGCCCTTTCAATTTTGTTAGGCCAGTACCAATCTTCAGTACCAAGCATTTTGGGCAACCCCATCAGTATTTCCTTTCAATACTGTACGGGGAAACCGATCAGGTGTAGATATTTTCACTTGGAATGATTTTCAGGGTCATTGATCATCTGTTTCAAGAAGTTGATTTCTGTATTGTTGTTCTTATATCTTTGATAACTTAACAAATGTCTACCATGGCATCTTCATAGTTCTCCTGTCTTGTTTCAAATTGAGACAGGTTCAGAATGTCACTCTGCATTTTCTCCACCAGCTGATTGATTTTGCACAGATGGCTGTTGACCATGTGTTGAATTCTTGCAAAGCCTTTATTTATATCCATTTCTGTGTGAAACCACTAAGGAGGGAGATATCTGAAAATGGTTGTGCCTCTTGTTTTGCATGCTGTTTGCTTGACATTTCTTTCATATTCTCAATGTTCTTCTTTAGTGGTATAGGTAATTATGCTGTTTAGTTATAATTAATTACTTTTGTTACCAAAAAAACTGCTTAATTGTTTAACCTGTTATACTGGATTAAATCTGAAATCGAGGATCTTGTTGTGGGAGCTAAAGTGTCTTTCGTTCATGCTGCCATAACCAGAAACAGTTCCAAGTTACGCACAATTTAGTTAATTGTGTACTTTTGTACTTATTGTATTTTTACTTAACTCAATAATTTTAAACATAAATGCATTGGTAAGGAGGCTTAAATGGTAAGTTGAATTGATCACCAATCTCTTTCTTCACATTTTTCTTTTGAAATACTCAAGTATTTACTCACCATTGTCATTTCCAGTAACAGAATTCACTTGGAGCTTCATGAAGGAAGAGCCATTGCTTTGTTTAAACCTTTCCCCTTGCAATGGAATATCATTCAGTTCCCATACTGTATTACTGTAAGGCTGATTCAACTCACAGGTTAATTCCATATTGTCCCCAGGGTATAAAATGTCTGGCTTCATTGTAAATGTTGTTTGGTCTTGAAAGAAAAAAGTTAGAATGACAGTATTTTCTCCAAATCCAAGTTCATTTATTTAAATTATAGACAACCGATATAATTAAGAAAGTTATGCTTATCAGGAGCTCCAATAAAGATAAAAAATGATTTCATTTACAGTGGCAGTACATCTGCTCCAAACCAGTGCAATGGAACATGATCTTGGCCTGCTAGGATAGGTGGTATAAGAGAATTTCTGATTGTTGAATGACAGAACTTTCACCATCTGAGACCAAGCTTTTATTTCCATTAAAAAGTCTTGATTACACACTGTACACATCAGTGTTCTTTAAGTAGGACAGTTATGTTTTAAACTTTTTGGTGTGGTCTAAAATTAAATCTAAAGAAGTAGTACAAATCAAATGTCCAATCTCCAATGGCTTTAACTACAATATGCCAAAAACAGAAGTTCTACAGTAACTGTGTACAAAAGTTAAAATATAATACTATGAGCATCTTGTGTATACAGTATACTATATAATATACTGTATAGTATATTTCAAAATGTTCATGATAAGAAGCAACAGTAGCATTGCTTCTAATGTTCTTACCAGTAACACGTGCCGTAAAGGAGTCTTCAATAACTGAATAAGAACTGTTAACAAGGTTTGCCACAAGCTGAGTGTTTGCTTTCTGGATGGCAGAAGAAGATATTCCAAGGGCAGTTACCTCATATTCTGTAATTACACTGCCTCTCCTGTTTGACAGAGAATTTCAATAGAATGTGACTGAGGCAAAATAAACTTATTTTTTAAAATATTCTCTAAATGCTCTTTTAAAGCTATTTGATCACTTTTACTTAATCTAATAGTTAAAAAATGTTTTTTACTTGACAGATGCAATATAAGTTAACAATATATACAATATACAGTTTACACCATAAACATATACCAAATATGTCACACCCAACATCCCTCCCTAGAGGGCGCTCCACTACTCCCGTTATTGTTTCTGTGATTAAGCTTCCCATGTGTACCTTCTTAGGTGTATTATTTAAAGACTAGCTCCTCCAGTCCTCGGGGCTCTTTATTAGGGTAAGGATGTCGTGAGGTCCGCCTAGCATCAGGAAACCCTACGTCTGTCTCCTGAGGGCATAGGCCTCATCCCCGACACCTCCCAATTCCCGAGCCCCGGGTCTGGAGGATCTCACCCCGTCACCTTTGGACCTCCACATTTTGTCTCTCCGTGTGTTTCTCCCTCCCAGGGATTTTAACCTTGTCGCGTCCCAGGATGGATTTCTTGCTGATGGACTCTCGGACTGTGCCCTGACCTGCCTTTGGACCTGTTTGGATTTGGATGCTGTTCTTTGTCTCCCTCTTTCACTGTCTCATGGATTGTCACTATTATTTTGTGCACTATTAAACCCCTGTTTGTTCCCTTTTACCATAGCTCCTGTTTACTCCAGCTCTTACCACATCGTATAGGGTCTACTACAAGATCTGACACGGATCTCAGTCCGTGTCCGTGACAAAATATGAATGATTGGAATCCTGACAGGGAAATCACATTTGAATCACATTTGAATCATTAGAGAAGCAGTTTCCAATGAAACTGTATGTGATATACATGTTTTATTAACCAAAGTAGTATATACAGTACATGTGTAAACATAATATCACATCTGTAACCTGGTTAGTATGGACAGGCAGGGTAGCCTGCTTCCCAATAAATTGAATCAGGTACAAAGGTAACAGGTTAACAAAAACAAAAGCCCTGGGACTCTTACAATTCCTGAAAAAAAATACGTAATTATGCTTTTGTCTCAAAAGCACTTTCATGAAAATGATATAAGGTGGAAACTTTAGATATAACGTGGTCCGTAAAATATCATAAACAATACACATAATCAGATGATAAATGTTATTACACATAACCAGTGAAGATGTTGCAAAGATAAAAAAATATCCTTTTCAGAGATTATTCACCAATTTTGATTCTATCTAAAGATTCCCAGTTTCAAAGAAGACTTGAAGTTCAGTCTTTGTTCTGAGAGAATAAAGGAAAGAATCTACAAGCAGAGAACAAAAATGGAATATAAAAGGAGAGAAAAAAATTGAAACACCAATGTAAAGTCACTTAAACAGGGAGTTGGAAATTCATGTGTGGCCAGCGTGGCCTGTAGGCATTGTGGCATAGAGTTAACCTGAGTCAATGTTCCATGAGAATGTCTACAGGTCCTGCCTGGTTGATGGAGACAGAAAATCCTGTCTCCAGTGCCCTTACAGAATATCCCATAAATGTTCAATTGGGTTAATCTCTAGCCACAATTAATTAAAGTAAACCACACATGTCCAGCAATTTTGTACATGTCCCTGTTAATGCTGTGATATTGCTTGTTTAATTAACGCATTAGCAACACCTGCTTTAAAGCCCTTGCTTTCCCATTGAGATTTGCACTGTACCTGATTTACAAGTGTTTCCATTTGTTTTTTGTTCACTACATGTTGATTCATCATAACAATAACTCCTTGAAATTCATACTTACTGATCTAAACAAATAATCAGCATAGTTTTTTTAAAAATGAAACATCTTTATTCCTTAGTGATTTTACTGTAATAATAATATAATCATTTCAAATGTAACAAGATTTTTGCTACTATAATAATCATAATCAAACAGCAATTCAATACTTACATAAAGCCAATGATTTTTACTCCATTGAAGCCATTTATGAACTTCCCATAGCTTCCTGTGATCTGTAAGGAAGAATTGTAGGTTGTAGTGCAGCTAATAAGTTGAAAAGCGTATCAAAATAAAGACTTGCAGGTTTTCAAAAATATTTAATTAATGATATATAGGAAACCAATATAATATAATTCATAGTGCGTAGCAAACCTTGTCTTAAAAATGTAACCGAAACACATAATATTGTTAATTAGCAAGCAAACAAGTTATTTAAAATGTCTCCTTCTTAATGACATCTGTCAGACCTACGGTATAGGCTATGAGGAAGTGCCTTAGCAACATACTGTAATATCTGCTTAAAGCATATGCATTTTCAAATTAAAATGAAGGAATTTAACTTGGGCCACAGGAGGATTTGGAGTGCCTTTAATTACCCATTTGTTTAAATTGATTATATTAAGCCTGGATTAAATTAATTAATAAGACAATCCTTTTTAAATAAAATATTCAAGAAATAATTAAGATAAGGAGCTAAAGGTACAGTATCAATACAAAATAGATGGCAAAGTAATGACACATCTGTAAAAAAAAACGAGTTTGTTATGTTCAAACAAATTTAAATGAACACATAAAATATATTTTACATCCAGTGGACATTTCAAACATTTCAGGAAATACAAAAATACAGACAGTTGCTAGAGATATGGCGAATCATCTCACTCACATTTGTTACCTATCCTAAGGATTTAAGTTTTTGGAATGAAATAACTAAAATATTACACCCACCCCCCAAATTATTTAATTGGTGACCTTCTGATTGTAAATGGACATCTGTTCCATTAAAAAAAAATCATTCTTTTTAGCTGTATCCAGAAAATTATCTTGGTCATCTGGAACTATATAGATCCTCTTTTGCTTGCTCTTTGGATTAACACAATATCAAATAATCTCAGTTTGGAGATATCTCCATTGAAAATGGAAGTAAAATGTTTTTTCAAAAACTGTGAACTATTGCAGCAAATGTTATTGCATGTGTGGCAAGATTCAAATTTAAAAACAAATATCAGAATTTGTATTATATTACTTTTCTTGCTGTATTTATTATATTAAAGGAACATTCAATTTTAAATTAAAGGAATATGCTTATTATGTAAAACTGCAGTAGGTAGAAAAAAGTTGGTACATTTTTTTAACATTTTCTTTTTTCTTTTTTAATGCAGTTAATTTCAGTTTTACATATCTTTATTATATGTATTAATAAAGTAAGATGGTGATTATTTGTACAGTATAAATACAAAAATGATTTTGAAGACAAATAGGGATAAAAGCAATGGATAATTATTGGAAAGGATCAACTCACTCCCTTTGTAATGTCCGTTACATATGTCTGATACAGGGAAGATGATGTATTTTTAAGTTCTTCATTAAATTCACCATTGATTTTGAAGGACATTCGTATTGCAGAAACTGAAAAATAAGAACACAAGAGTTATTCTTCCAATATTTATGGAACAATATAATTCCCTTTAGTGTATTTTAGAAGATGGTTACTAAGTAAAGCCAAGGACCTGCTTTTTCACAGTACAGTTTACAGTCAGTCTTAATGTTTCATTAGATATTGTATGTAGTGCTGATTCAGATATGTAGACTTGGTAATTTTGATAGATACCACAGGGTATATTCACTGTGATAGACAGCAATCTTGCAGCACTTTCAGATTTTAATGTTACTGTACGTCTAGAGCAGGGATTCCCAACACTAGATCTTGAATGGCTATGAAACTGCCAGTTTTCTACATTTAAAAAAAAATATTCACATCTTAAATCCACAGAGAAGAGGTCAATGGGCATCTTAAAACTTAAATGGATCAGTGTAACCCTTCTTCTAGGAGCAGAGTTGCTTATAACTTAGTCATAGAAAACCTCCTGGACTCTAGATGAAGAATGTTGACGTTGGTATCTCCTGTTCTAGACAGCAACCTACAGTAGCAGTAGAACATAGTGGTCTCAATGGAAGTGCAACTGCTTAAAAGTCTTATAACGTGAATATAACTTATAATGAAATAACTCATGGAAACCTTTGCTTAAACACATACTGTATTGTGGGGTCACATTTTATCCCCTTGTTTGATATAACACTTATGTCCATATAAATACACTGTACACTTGTAGGAACTATAACAGATCTATAAACTAGACCTATTCATGTATCAAATTGTAATTAGCTCTTTTGCTAAATAAAAAAACTGATTGTTTAATTAAGGGAAAACAAAACAATGTATCCAATATAATAAAAGTTCTATAAAACCTGAAATGACAAAGTTGTCAAAGAGTGAAGAGATATGCCAAACGTACTTACACTGCCGTGGCTGGCAGAACAGTCCATCTGGTGGAAGATTTTTAATACATGTACATGTGTTTCCACTTATGTTGCTGCAGGATCCATACTTGGTGCAGTTGTCAAATGACCAGACATAATTATTTTCACATTCACACCTTATTTCATTGCCAGATTGTGTGCACACTGAAGAAAACACAGAATGTTTACATTTCAAAATACGTGTTCTTTTGTGTTTTTGCTTTAAAGTGGGGGATCATTGTAAATAGCTTGTTTGCCCTTTGCAGGAAAAGAGTGCAGTACAAAGCTTAAATGGCATTTTTGTTTCCATTCTTATATATGCAGTATCATTACCATTATTAATTACCATTAATTTAGTTGAGTGACAATTTTATTGAAAGCCATTTGTATATTAAGGCCTTTCAGTGGAGCAGTATGAGTAACTTCCATAAGATTCCAACAGTTGTACCCTTATAATTAAGTATATATACTGTATAGTATATAGAGCATAAACACTTTTCTTCACATTTGTCTGAAGCCTCCCTCCTCTGCTCCATCTCCACCTTGCTGCTACCCCTTAGTTCACTCCTCTCTAAAAGGGGTTTGAGCCTCCTCATTCTATGGTCGGGAGGTTACCCCTTAACCAAGCAGGTAAAATCTTTCTCACCAAATACTGTATTCCAAACACTCACAAAATATTTAATTATTGGATGTTGTTGCCTCTAGTGAACTTACAGTTGCAAACAGACAGACACCTATAAACATAAAGTCATAATTTCTAAATACTCACCTGTAGTGACATTTGCTCCAGTGATGTTAAAGATATTAGTAATATGAATTGGAAACAAGGTATTCATGAATGTCTTAAGTTGTTCTATTATACTCTTATCTGAAACATTGAGCTCAATATCAACAATGTACTCCAGCGGACTTGCTTGAGAAAAAAGAAAACACATATTAAAATAGTAGTGAATAATTAATTTTTAAAATGTTTTGGAAAATAAACATGACTGAGAATCTCAGGCTATAATTACATGGTATTGAAATTCAGAGGGATGATCAATTCCACAAGAGGTAGTTATACTGTACATAAAAGTGGAGCACTGGATCCGTTCATGTATGTAATGTATAAAAACATCCTGTCATTGGTTGCTTTAGCTTTCTTGGAATTGCAACATATCATTTAAGTGATAGTACAAACATATGGCAAAATATTTTTTTTTGTCTATATGCAAAATGTAAGTTGAACTTCTGGCAGAAAGTATTAGGTCTCTATTGATAAAGTACAGCCAAGCAGCTGGTGCAGCCAAGCAGCACCTCAAATCCAAAAACCCTCATAATCCAGAATTCACATTATGAGTTAATCAGTCAGTCACTTCCCTGCTCGCGTTTCCTTCTGGTGTAGTGAATAATAGAGGCTCTGCTAGCTAGCAGAAGTTAATGGCCAACCTGGAAACCTCTATTTCCTGGGCCAATTGTCAGGTGACAGTTAAACCCAGGGCAGCTGGTTGTCTACAGCAGTGGTTCTCAAACTGTGGTACGCGTACCGGCAGTGGTACGTGGCGTGCCGCCAGGTGGTACGCCAAATGATCCTGGAACTGTGTTCTGTGCGCTGAAAAAATCGGGACGGGTTTTCATATTTTGTATTTTTATACGTGTCGAATACGCAGCCTACGTACTACGATACAGTGCGCGCTAATACTTCAGTGGACACAAGAGATACTCTGTAATTCTATACCACTCTATAGGAATGTGTGCTACGGATGCAAGTGACCAATTGTATTTAAAAAAAGCTACTGTATCTCCAGCAAACAGGGAGAAAGGAGAATGTGTGTGATTTTGGAACAATGCCAACGTTGTAAACACAGGAATGCATAGAAATGCGTGCAGCAAACGCTGGTAATCTTGTGAGCACAGGAAAGCGTGAAAAATAACAGAAAAATATTTAAGAACTGTTCTAAGTTAATTTGAGAAAAATACACCGAGCGTCTCTGTGTTTCTCTCACATGCGCATGAAATAAATACTTAAAATAAACACTGAAATAAAAACGGAAACGTGGAAAAATGCAAGCTTGCGGATTGCTAAAGCAGGTAAGCCCCACAATATTATGTGTGGAGAAAAAACTGCTGAACAGCTCGACCTGCTGCCCCCCCCGAAAGACACAGTCATTCATAGAATTATTGAAATGAAGGATTATATCAAAAGTACACTGATAGAGCGCGTTAAGATGAGCAGATGCATTTTACTGCAATTAGATGAGTCTGTAGTCGATTTGGCCAATTTGCTCGTTTACATTAGATACGAGTTTGAGGGTACGTCCCGTGAGGACTTTCTGTTCTGTAAGCCGCCACCAACAGGAACTACAGGAGAGCACGTATTTCAGCTTCTGAATGAATTTATCGAAGAGAATGGCATCGACTGGATAAAATGTGTCGGAGTTTGTACAGACGGTGCTAGAGCAATGACAAGCCGACACAGAGGTGTAGTTGCACGAATTAGAGAGGTTGCTCCAGAAATTAATGGTTTCATTGCAACATCCACCGCGAGACCTTTGCCATCAAGAAAATGCCTGACGATTTAAAATCTGTTAGACTCTGTTGTGAATTGTATCAAGGCTCGAAAAATTAATTCACATCTGCTTTGCTCGACTAAACAGGCTCACCCCTCTCACTGAAATGGTGCTTTTTTATTTTTATGTGTTGTTTTTTTTTCTGTAAAACACTTTGAGAAGCCACATTTTAATATATCAAACAAAGTTTATTATTATAATATTTATTATATGTATGTGTGAGTGTGTGTGCACATGCGCTCATGTTGGTCATTGATAATTTCTGGGGTTCCTATGAGATGATGATTTGTAGGTGGTACTGTACTTGGATACTTTGGTTGGATTAGGGGTGGTACTTGGTCCAAAAAGTTTGAGAACCACTGGTCTACAGCATGTCATAACAGACAGGCATCTTTCATGTATTCACACTAAATGATGCTTTCAAACATATGTGTTTATAGTTGAACAAATATTATGCATTAGGTTCTAAGGAACATTTTCCAATCCTATTAAACTGACTATTGTGAACGTTGAAGTTTGTTGTAATTGGATTAGATTTTCAAGTGTTTACCTCAAACCTGATATGTTTGATGACAGCTTTGGGACTAAAATGAAGTTGACCTACTTACTTTCACGTTTCTGCCTGAAATGAGCAGGTGATTTTTCAATGCTCTGTTCAGCTTTGTTGGCCTAAGAAAAGAAATCATCTTACACATTCAGGTAATGTAGCAATGTTGAAAAACAAAATATTTGGTTCAGCTAAATTTAGTTTGGTGAAAATACATAAAATGCACATACATCCATTCATGAGATATGTATAAATAAGAGATAATATCATAGGGTTTAGAAGGATCAAAACGTCTTCATCCCATGTTCATGTGGATTTCCTCCCACAGTTCAAAGACCTACAGTATGGTAGGTTAATTGGCTTCTGAGAAAAATGGCCCTGGTATGAGTGTGTGTGTTTATGTCTGTGTGTGCCCTCTGATAGACTGGCATCCCATTGTATACTGCCTTGCGCCTGTTGCTTGCCAGTTTAGACTCCAGCAGCCCCGTAATCCTGTATTTGATAAAGTGCTTAGAAAATGAATGGATGTTATTTGATTTTATTTTGAAAACCAGAAAAAGGCATGTTACTATTCGTTTTCTTGATGCCAGAGCTCCCTCTTGTGTTCTACTGCTGTATTTTAAATTAATGCTAAACATTTTTTGTTTCTTAAAAATTTAGAGTACAATGAGGTACAATGAGATTTAAATTCTAATACCTATTAACTTTCTTTTTATGTACAAAGAAGCATAAAAAACTAAACAACATGTGAGCACTGGAACCCATCACATTTGTTGATATTCTGGTGCTTCTCAGTGTAGTAATTATACTGATAGAAAAATATTCTTCAATTGAAAACAATCTAAATGCCTAAAAAATAAATATCTAAAAAAGACTTACATTTCTTAAAATACATAATTCATATACGTTACATTACGTAACATTTAAGTCACATTTTATACTGTTCCATAGGGAAGTGTTTCCTAACCCTGTTCCTGGAGGGTTGTCTGCTGGTTTTTCTTAAGTTGAGCTCTACATTGTTTAGTGCTAATTGATGACTTAATCGATCTGTTTGCTTGTTTAGACTTCTATTTAACCTGTTTCTTTGGTTAGGCTTTGATTAGGTTAGGGGAGTTAGTAGGTTAGTACTTCAGGGGTACTGTTTCCTGACAAATGCAGCACAAAGAACTTTAGGTAGCGTCACGATTGTAGTCCCTCCTCCTTAAGGGCGCTCCGGCTCTTTCACTTTGGATTTAATTCTGTGCACCTGACCCCTGTTCCCAGTCCACCTTAAAAGCCAGACGCTGACGTTCATCTAGGCTCTGCATCTGATTTCCGTTTCGTCCGTCCGCAAGTTCATGGTTTTAATTTCTTGTTGGATGGATCACCTGGCTATGGACTTATTCTTGTGTTTTTGGATTCCCCCTTTGGATATACGCTTGGATTGTTCGCCCTGGATTCACTTCCCCTGGACACCTGCACTCCTCGGACACGCCCCCCGCCTCCAGACTCTTCTACTGCATGACTATTTTCCCTCTTGTATCCTCACAATTCCGGATCGTGTCGTCCGCATAGGGTCCAGAAAGAACTGATCGTTACAGGTAGCCTCTCCTCAACTTGCTGTCCATCTTATTTATTTCTGACTAAACAACTTTTACAAGGTGATCAATTGATTAATGAGGGTAGGTATGAAACTCGGAACAGAATACAGGTTTGATGCCAATTAAAAAATCCATTTAGCTTTTTGAAAATTAAAAGCAAGTTACAAATTTACCCCATTTGAAAAATGAAATCTATTAGCCTGTGACTAAGAACTCAGCTGGAGCAAAAAGCAAGAAATCGCTGCCCTGGAGAAAAGTTTCTGATTAGCATTGTACAGTATTTGAGAATTTGCTGTATAACATCTCCACCTATCCATTTTCTAACACTTTATCCAACTGAGGGTCACACGGAAGCTGGAACCTGTCTCGGAGAGCAACAGGCACAAGGTGGGACACACCCTGGACAGGATGCCAGTCCATTGCACACACGGATGCAAAAACTCAGGCTCATTGCAGTGGTAGTTTTCCCAGAATCCAGTTAACCTACAAGTAAGTCTTTGGACTGTGGGAGTAAACTGAAGCACCCAAAGAAAAGCCATACAAGCAGAGGGAGAACATTTGATTTCCATGCAGACAGCACTCCAGGTCTGGAATTTTGCCAGGTCCCTAGCACTGTGCAGCAATACTAACCACTGCAATATCATCCCACTCTTGTATACTAATAATGTATGTAAGATGGGAAAACAACAGACATTAAATTGTCAGTAATATATTATCTCAAATTAATTGTAAAACAGAAATATTTCATACTTACAAATTGTTAGCTTTGTGAGGGCATGATAATAAAGATACTGTATGAGAGTGGATCAAAAATGAATCACTGGATACTAAAGCAAAAGTTTTTTTGCAGCAATTTATAAAACAAAATTTGGAAAAAATAAAGAAAATGCATAATTTATATGTAAATAAAATGTGTATATGCAGGTTCTTTAAGTAGCATATTCCTAAACATTCTTCTTACCTGAAAGGAGTACCATCCTGGAATTTTGAACCAAGGTTGTGCTGTTGAAATCTCACAGGCTAATAGCAGAACTGTAGAATAGAGCAGAATCTTTGGTATTGCCATTCCGTCCTTTAAAAAAAAAAACATTAAAGCCAAAAAACTGAGTTTAAGGAAAATATACAGGAGGTACATTTTCAAAAAATGTCTGGTTTGGACATCAGTCTTTTCAGAACTCAGTGGATAAGTCATGCTAGTTTTGTGTATGTTTACTATGTTTGTTCTGTGGGATTTCATGAATAACTGTAATTGTAACCTTTTTGGTGTTATATAGTGTATCAGCTGGCCCTTTTGTTCAAATCTACAATTTCTGTTAAAACATGTTAAACCACATGAAATACATAAAGCATATGCTTAGTATTTTCTTTGATGTCCTATTTTTATTTTAATAATGTCATCAAAATATAAATAATTCTAAAAATTAATGGACACATTTTGTAAAATTAGGTTTTAGGTAGAACATGATTTTGTCTGGACCATTTGAGTGTAAAATGTGTGTAATTTCAAGCTTGAAGACTGAAAAAGCAGAAAATCCAATTCACTGTTTGAAGATTAGAAAGGGTGATCAACACAGAACATCAATAAAAATCACAATTTTCTTAACGTATTACTTTATTAAATTTATTAATGTGGAATTATTTCATTGTTCACAACTTTCTAAAGTCAGTGGAGTTCTATAAATATTCATTTTAAAAATACATTTTTCAGATATCAAATTAAAGCTCCTTATATTTTCTGAGGTACAGTATATATAGTAGGCCTTTTAACTGTGATTTCTGATAAAATATCGCTACAACAAATTTTAGTAAATTTTGAGGGAGAAATACTATATGTACCAGTATCCAAACACAGATCCAATTCTGAATCTCTATTCCTAGATAGAACATCACTCATTTTAAAAAGTGTTAGTTTTGTAATCTTTAACAGCCTCATGTGCTGACGTAAGTTGAACAAGACATTGTTGATATCATAATAGTAATTCAACACTTCTTTGTAGGCACATGATGATAAAGTGAAACATTGGCTAATAAAACATAAATGCAATAGATAGTGGTACAGTTCTTGCTTGCTTTACGGGAGACCTGGGTTTGACCTACAGGTATGTTAAATATTAAAATAACCTTTAGTTGTTTTTTTTTTTTTATGCAGAGCGAATTTCAGTGTCTCATTGTCTGATAATGGGTAACATTAGGTTTATTTGTGATTTCCAACAAATCTTTGCACAGCTTCTTTGTTTAATTTATCTATCATTTGTTTAATGATTTCACCTTTTATATATGCTAAGATAGAATAAACCTACTCATCTAGGTTAACTGTAGATAAGAGTTACTTTAGCACCAGGTAAAAAGATAACATGAAGCATCATTCATACTAACATACACAATTAGTATAAAACTCCTTCTAACTTCCATTACTTCTGGACACTTTTGCATTTGTCTAATCCCATCACTTTTGATTTCTACTCTAATTTAAAATGCGGGAGGTGTCAGGCGTTGCATTGCAACAAGTACTGCAGCATGACGAACAGCACTGTATCTCACCATTTTTATTTTTTCAAATAATCGAACACAGGACTGCACTACTCTAAAATTTAACTGTGTATGGTTGTCAATGTTATTTTAATAGTAAAAATTAAATGTTTATTAACCCATTTGTCTTTCCTGTACCAATCATGCTATACAGTACTAATACTTTACTAGCGACAATTTCATTAAATACAATGATTTCACACAACTCTAAATAAAATAATACGTCACAATGCTATATAACTAATGTAACTTATTTTCGATGTCATGCAGTATACTGAATTATTAGTCATTCTGTATACTTTGTGTACTTTTTCTTTCACTTTCCACTTTGGGTTTGTTTCATTTCGCTTGCTCTGCAAGCAGGGACTCTTGCAGTTTTAATTTTGTATATCCAATCACAGTGATGCATTGGCATTTCAGTGGTCTTGCTTGCCACACAGGAGACCTGAGTTTAACCTACAGTATGTTAAATATTAAAATAATATTAATAATAAATGAAGTAATAACTTGAATGATCCACAGTAGTGTTTAGTGAGCAAACATGTGGCAAACATAGGGGCAGTAAAGAAAACCAGTTTTATTGGTCATTTGACTACAAACCAATAATCTACAGGGTGCTCGGTGAGAGTAAGGGTATTTAAAGATGCCCTTAAACAGAAATCACAATTGAGCTCACAGAAGCTTTCCACGCTATTGTGCATCGCCATTTTCATTTGGGACATTCTGTTTAAGATATTACACTCAGAAGAACATATTTTTTGTTACAATTCATCAGATATTTACAATGCATTGTGTTGAACAAACTCACTTTAAAAAGCCAGAAGAATGTCCTAATTTGGGACACAGCACACACACATACCGCATAGGAGGGTGGAGGGAAGGATAACACACGCTACGTATTAACTCCACACACTCACCAATTTCTCAGTCCAGTTATTAAATCTTGGTAACAAAATAAAATAATTTATGGCATTGCAAAATTTTACAAATTCTGAATTAAACACAAAATCGTGAACTTTGTGAAAGCACTGTATAGTTGGTATTGTAGTGGAGCTAGTGTGGTGACGACAGCGCCCTCACTGCGCGTAGCAGGGTCCTGGGCTGAGGGAGGTCTCCTTTAGCTCTAGCGGTTGGTGCCATGTTGCGTTACGCCGGAGACCGGGGTTCGTCCCCCAGGTGTGGAGGCCAGAACGGGCGGCGGGGGGCACGACTACGTGCGGAACCGTGACTGTCACATTGGTGCCGTGACCCGGGCGGGAGTGTGGAGTGTCCTTCGCCGAGCCGAAGTTCAGCAGGGAAGGGTGTAGCGGAGCTAGTGTGGTGACGTCAGTGCCCTCACTGCGCGTAGCAGGGTCCTCAGCTGCCTGGGCTGAGGGAGGTCTCCTTTAGCTCACGCAGTTCGAGCCCTGTTGCTTTACGCCGGGTTCGCGCCCCAGGTGTGGGGGCCGGAATGGGCGGTGGGGGGCACGACCCTGCGCGGAACCATGACTGTCACGCTTTGTTGTCAAGAGTTTACGGGAACAGTGACGTGAAGCCACACTTCCTGCTCACTAATTACTGTAATGATTAATGTAATATGATGCAAGAAGAAATAAGTACAGGTTGTGCTGCAGTCCCCATAAAAACATTCCAACATGATCTGCATGCAGAGTTAACAAGTAAGTGGTATTTGTTTGCAAAACCATCTCAAAGTCAAGAGCAATGTTTATATGGGATTGAAAGAGATGTATTCACAAGCCTGCTTGTTTTCAATACGGCCATTTCACATCACCGGACGTTTTGTTCCCTCATTCTGAATCACAGAGAGTGATGGCAATATAGCACTGTGCATACCTGGAAATTTAATCTATTTTGTGTTATAGATTGGAGGTTTTACACGTTATTGTATGCATTTTACTTTTTATTGTGGTTTGAAATGCACTCATCAATGTCGATTTTTTCTAGCCCTGAAATATAAAAATTGCATTGCTATACCTCTTTCAGTGTTTGAAGACAGCTTTCAGTTTGTTTTTCTCTAGCTGACCTAGAGACTAGAGAATTGACAATTTGTTTAGTTTTCCATTAGACCTTAAAGTGGCATTAAAAAGACAACAAAAATAAAGATTTAAGATCAGTGATGTTATGAAACCAAAATAAAAATGCATTCACATCTCTCCATCTTCCACCTTCTACCCTTTGAGAACGAGGAGGCTGAGACCCATGCAGAGTGAAAAATGACCAAGAGGTATCTGCACAGATGAAATGTGAAAAAGTTGGATTTGATATCATTTGAAATTCAGTGAGAGAAGTCATGCTGCAGTATGAGTAAAACTTCACCTGCCCATCATGTTCTTAAGCATAAATATACATTTGCATTTTTAATATAAAGCTTAAACTTGAACATCAGGATAAGCTACAAATGGGTGAACAAATAAAGCATAAAAAACAGTGGGATCTGGTGGTAAATTAAAATTAAATAACAGTAATACAAATAAAATATTAATTGTATTTATATTAATTCAATAATAACTTATTGATATTAATTCCATAATAAGTTTTGGAATTAAATAAAAAAAACTTTTAATTAAATAAAATTGAATGTAAAAACATGCTTTAACATAAACCATTTTTAACCACGATTGTTAGCTCTGTTCGACAATGTCCTAATGCCACAAGGAAAAAATAAATTAGTATTCCTAATTAGTATTTTTATCTCATAAATTGGGATTTCATAAACTCATATGTTGGACATTTTTTTTCTATGCAGGACTTTTGATACTCCTCTGTATATGGCATACTGTACATATGATATATTTGCCCAGCCCAGTAAGTACAGTAGCATAAATGTTTGGTGTTCAGGTGAGAGGCGACTTTCCTAAACTATTGTTTTTGAAAGTAGTTTGGAAAGTAACCTCTCGCCACAAAAGGACATTGCCATACAGCATAATACTACTACTAATCATAAAAATAATAATCAACTTTATTTTATACAATGCCTTTAAAGGTGGCTTCTCAAAGCGTTTTACAGGATGACAACAACAATAAATAAGAAGAATACACAAGATAAAACACAATTACAATATATAGAGGAGACCGTGGATGGTGGTACTAGGAAAAGCAGAGGGGTGAAGAGTGGAACCAGTTAAGTAAAGGCTTTTCTGAAGAAGAGGGTTTTGAGTCTGGATTTGAAGGAGTTTAGAGAAGGTGACTCTCTGATATCCTTGGGGAGAGAGTTCCAGAGCTTGGAGGCATAACAGGAGAAGGCCCTGTCACCCATATAATGTAGACGGACTTGGAGGACGGTAAGGAGAGCAGAATTAGAAGAGCGAGGTGGGGAGTAGGGCGATAATAGTTCAGACAGGTACTGAGGTGCCAAGCCATGCAGAGCCTTATAGGTGAGCATGAGGATTTTAAAGTCTACACGGAATTTAACCGGAAGCCAGTACAAGGACTCCAGGATAGGAGTGATGTGATCACTTGGACTAGACCTGGTCAGGATTCTGGCTGCTGAATTTTGGACATACTGCAGTTTTTTCAGAGTAAATTTAGATACCCCAGCGAGTAGAGCATTACAGTAGTCAATTCGAGATAACACAAATTTGTTGATCAGCTTTTCAGCCACAGTTAAAGATAGCATAGGGCGTAGTCTATCGATATTTTTAAGGTGAAAAAAATATGTTTTGACAGTATGCTGCACATGGGGGTAGAATGTTAAGCCAGAATCGAATATAATATAATTTTGATTGAAGCTCAAGTACAGAGCCATCTACAGATAGGGTTACAGGACTGGCTTTACGAAGTTGATGGGGGGTGCCAATGAGCATGACTTCGGTCTTGTCGCAGTTAAGATGAAGGAAGTTTTGAGTCATCCAATTTTTTATGTCAGAGATGCAATTAGATAGAATAGAGACAGCCACATCAGTGTCAGGTTTGGTATGGATGTATATTTGAGTATCGTCAGCGTAAAAATGAAAGCTAAGGCCATGTGATCTTAAAAGCTGACCAAGTGGGAACATGTAAATGCTGAAGAGCAAGGGGCCCAATATTGAGCCCTGAGGAACACAAGACCAATTTCAGACCTGTACCCATTAAGAGAGACAAAGCGACAGCGATCAGGGAGGTAAGATTTGAACCATTTGAGAGCAGTGTCAGAAACTCCAAACACAGTCTCAAGATGAGAAAGTAAGATGTTATTGTCAACAGTGTCAAAAGCAGCACTGAGATCAAGAAAGATGAGTATAGAAAGAGAACCAGAATCAGAAGCTATTAGAAGATCGTTAGTGACTTTGACCAGGGCAGTTTCTGTGCTGTGAAGTTGACGGAAGCCAGATTGGAGGGGTTCGAAAAGGTTGTTTGTCATGAGGTGGTTATGTAACTGAAGCGTGACAACACATTCTAGAAATTTAGCAAGAAAGGGTAAGTTGGAGATGGGGCGAAAATTGTTAAGATTGTCTGGGAAAGGTTATAGTCACTTCCTGAAATTTCTTGTTTTCTGGAAAATTCAGGCACAGACATATTAAAAAAAATCAAAGTCTGATCCAAGCTCTGTTCATGCAATATAACCCCCTTTTCAGAAAAAAAACATACTGTACAGCCACATTCCAATTGAAATGGTTGTTAGGCTATGTATTTACACTGTATGTTTATACTGCAAATACAATGTAATATTTTCAAGACATACTGTATGATTATTAGAATAATAAAAGCAAAGATAAAATAAAGCTGCCATTTCAGTAACATCTAACACAACACAAGTGCCACCTATTGATCTGTTTTGAGAAGTTAAAGGCTAATTGTGGCACACCAGCCAAAACGGTGATATAATGCGCTATGCTTACTGTTAACATAAGAATGATGTGCATTATAGATGGCTGCATCTGTATGTATAGTGAGAGCACAGCTTTGTAGGGCCACATTCCCCCAGAAGAATCTGGGGAATGAGCTGCTGCTCTGTGCCTTGACCAATTGCAGGAAGCCAATTGGTCAGGTAAATCATTAAAAAAAAGCAAGAAGAGGAAGCTTCCAGGGTCAGTCACCGAGTAGAATGATGTGTGTCGTGTGGAGGACAGAAAGATAGACCAGGAACTAGAGAAACCTTGTGGGTTTCTGTGAAAGAAACTGAGTTTTGTGAATTTTTGAATTTCTGGGAAATTTTGTGAGGAGTCTTAGAGAGAAACCTTCTTTGAAAGTTGTTTTATTGAGAGGACGGAAAGCATTTCAGCTTCTTGGCCTATATTAAACATGCATCTCATGAATAAGGTTAAGCAAGAGTTCAATGCACAGCTTAGGCTTTTCTTCTGTTATTTGTTTATGGTTTATGGGAGGAAATCGGAGCACCCAGAAAAAACACGTGAGCACGAGGGAAAACATACTGTATACATATTTTACTGTACATTTCAGTCTGGATTTGAATTCAGACTCAAAGAGCTGTGAGACATCAGCATGCCTCATCCTACTGTATATAATTTCAAAGAATTATTCAGATTATAAGAAACATTCAAGGTAATCATAATCACTGCCAAACAAGCTCTACCGGTTTCATCTACTGGGCCAGTAACCTACTTTTATTACCTTAACCTGTCTATGATAATCACAATGCACCCTCATGTCGTGTCTGGAAAGCAAGGTCTAGTGATCAAACATATTAGATCCTGCAGTGTGACATTCTTGAGCTCAGCATTTCTAGTGATTCTGTATTTTTTATTATAATTTTTCTCATTTAAGTTCTCAGTCTCTAAGATTAAGATTTGTGAGATGTTTTCTTATACTTTCTAAATCTTTTTAATTTAGGTGATTCTGCTGACAATCCAGTGCTTATGTGAATCTTTGCCCTTGCCTGCAGTGTCCTTATCCTTTCGCACCTAGTGATTTTCTTTTTCCTCCTTTATATTGTCATTGAGACCACAGTTATTTATTTAATTGTTATAATTGACCAAGTCTTTAATTGTCCAAATTTTGCTGATTCAAATTGATCTAATACTTTAATAATACAATTTCGTATAATTCTGGAGAGGAATCAACATTTTTTAGGAAGCATAATGTCAGGCTAATACTAGTTAGGTGCATACATTTTTAAATATTTACTTAAAAATCATACCTACAGAAACATTAGTTTGATATTGGCTTTGCATTTATTTAAACTCTTTTCAACCTCTACAGCTTATACAATAGATAGAGTTTGCATTACTATGAATTGTTAATGATGAGCTTTAAGTTATCTAACTTTGATATTGGTTTACTGCTGTGAAGATACATATGTGGTACATATGAGTTTTGTGGTACCAGCAATAACAGTTAAAAAATTATTCAATTTTATAAAGATTTTTTTTAATAAAACTGAACAATGACAGAAGTTAGAGTTAAATAATATGATAACACTAAATATAAAGATAATTTTAATTCACTTTCAAATACTACAGTCATATCATGTCATAAATGTCTTCAGCAATGCAATCATAAATGTCTACATAGATTATCCTTCCCTGCACTCCTAGTACACATGTTGAAGATAATATCTGAAGCGAAACCCAGTGACACGTGACCCTCTGACGTTAGATGTATAGAGCCTAAATACCTTGCTGATGAAAAAAAGTGTTAAGTTCCTTGAGAAACCTGTTTTAAATGCTCCAGCTTTGGCATAGTTTAAATATTTCATAAATGGTTAAAAAAAATAGACAGTATAGCCTTTTCACACTGTGTAAGCACTCATTGTAGTTGGAAATGTATAAGCATTCATATTTGGTCCCCATGTCAAAACCATGTATTGTATCAGTACATTATGCAAACTCTGTAGCCACAAACAAGTTAGAAATAACCTGTAGTCTTTCAGTAACCAAATCCAAACTTAGTCTTAAACTTATATTGAAAAAGTTCTTTACGTCTCAAAATAACTTAGACTGGCCTTTACAGTTTTACTTGTCCAATCAGTGGTATCAGGACACTGAGCAAGATACCTGTACAATATGTGCTACTAGAAACTTGTTTCCCTTAATAGTATTTGCTAAATTATACTTACAGTATGCCAGAATAGAACATGTTTCCTGAAGTAGACATGGATTATAGTTTGAAATATCTTCAGGAAACAATTTGCATTTAGATACAGGGGACTCTGTGAGTATACAGTACAGTAAGTTTATAATTCATGTAACATTACAGGACAGTGACTTACACTTACAAGCTACTATATATTCTTCTCTCACGTCATAATTTAGGATCCACTACTTTGCCTGTACATCTCGTTTTCTACATTTATTCTTTCTTACAGAATTATTTGATGCAAGTAAAAACCTAGCATTGCGTGTGACAAGATTATCACCCATTTGTAAGCATTCCAGGAACATGAGGCTTGAACATTATCACACAAAATGCGTTGCTCAATAACATTCTCTGATTAATTTAATAAAGTGGTGGTGTATGCTAGTCTTAAGTATAACAGTCTATTATTGAAAAGTGACTGATCATTTTTTAACTGCTGTTCTTGTCTTTTGTCACTAATAATACTTTAATACCTTCCTCAATGACAGAAAGTAAGATATTTGTTTCATTTTCATTTTTTCTCCATGCTCATACCATGAATACCATGAACTTCATACCAGGTATGTTAAAAATGTACGCCTGGATGTTATGACATAATACATGTAGGGTCTGTCTGATTAATCTGATCTTAATGGTGATGCAGAGATATTTTTCTTCTGTTTGTCATACAAAAGAAATGTGTTCACCTATAGGATTACAGTGAGGCTTTAACAAAAGCCACTGTCACGAAAGGTTGAAAATGAACTTAATTATATAAAAAAATTAAGAAAATGATTTTTTGGTGTCTTTCATAATGAAAAAAACTGCATCTAACTCTGTTACTTCTGAACTGAGTGCCTTCAACTTTAGAACTGAAATGATTTCTAAGGTTCTTAGTGGGAAATGTATCATTTAATGCCAGGAACACTGACTAAAACTTTAGAAAGGTAAAAAGTCTAGCTGTCCTAAAAAATTAAATTAAAAACCTTATCAGAGCTGTAGCAGAATTCATGGTACACGTCAAGGCAACATTACAATGAACATGCTGATGCATCTTCAAATGCCTTGGTGGAGAACTTGCACTGAAACCAAAGCAAAATGATTGAAAATGATCATACTATTTATTGAAAGTGTAATAGCCTGTCTCACTTGTAGGTATGGCAACATCAGAACAGTTTATTGTAATAAGTTGGAAACATTAGTGAAAATAAGTAGCAAAAATAATTGGGGCAAATCAAAACAAGTTACATATCCTCTTCTTGTAAAGAAGGCCAAGAGTATTGTGGAGTGTGTATCTCATCCCCTAAAAGTAAAAGTGTAAAAGTAATGGACTCGGGAATATGTAATATGACTCTTAAACAATGTAAAGTAAGTCTTTTATCTCCTGTAACACTATTGTATTATGTTCTCTGTTGGTAATTTTTGTCTATCCTTGTTGTGTTGTTGTATTGGACCATGCCGCAAAACAATTTTTTCCCAGGGGATAATCAATAAAGAGCCTATGGTACGCAAGCTTTTGGTTGATCAGGTCAGTTTGGATACATGCAGGGTCAGTGACACTGATCTAGGGTGTGATAGTAGAAAATGCAATAATGGGTTGTGGATCAAGCGATGCTGACCATAAAACGGTAACATTAGAACTATTGGTGCTGAGATCAAGTTTGGTTAGCCTGATGATGAGGTGGTGTAGAAACCAATAGCATATAACTGTTTGCTGATACTTGACTGTGAACAGGTGGAATAGCTGACTGACAAAAACAAAGGGAGTGATTAGAATAAAAAGACATAATAGTTAATAGTTAATAGTAGAATCAAGCTTGAAGTATATACTGTAAATACCTTTACCTGACTGTCTGAGGTCAGTTTCCTTAATCTGAATGACTGAGGATAGATTCCAGGTGTAACCCCCAAAAATGCTGGCTACATTTATGGTTTTTGATGGCAAGTGGGAGGTTAGTTTCCCTGGACTGCTAGTGGAAGTGTTTGGTGGGGGCTGGGAATCAGGGGCCAACACCGTACATGGTTGGCTGCTTCCTAGGTACAGGGTATGGTGTGAGTTGTGAATGAAGACCCAGAACCAGATGTAGACTGGTACAGTGAACATGCTTGGTACAACAAATGGGGCAGCAGGAAAGGAGAATCAGGGTAAGAGAACAATAAAACACTGATAGATAGGCTGGGGTTCAACGGGTGGATGTGCAATTATGAAATCTGGCAGAACGAGGGACAGAGAAAAGGGGAATTTAGGAGAAGAGAGGGGATAATGGAGCATGGTTGTGTCAAGGCTCCAGAAAGGAGTAACGACATCAGCAGAAGTCGGAAAGGAAGAGTAGACATGATGACAACTGTGACATGACAGAAAATCAAGAAAGCACAAGGCGATGTTGGGGTGGGAGCCAAGCAACATGCATGAGGATGTGCAGAAACAATGAAGGATTAAAGCTGAAGCTAGTTAACAGGAAGATAGGGTCTGAAGCATAATAGGGGTGCTCAGGAGGCAAGGCATTTGTGTGTAAGACAGCAAAAGTAAAGTTTGATCTCCCCCCAAACCTCCATTTGGTTGAATAACTCGAATAACTAGGAAGCTAGGCCTATGTGCTCTTTTTGTTGAAGCCATGTAACATGATAAGGCTTATAAATTGTTGTAGGTGTTGCAAAAACAAAATCCAGCACAAATCCAGACAAAGAGGTAGAATTTTTTCCCATGATTATATAAAATATCCTTGCCTTCATTTTAAACTATATTAATATGGAAAGAGCTTTTTTACGCTCATATCTTCAATAAAAAAACATTACATTTTCTATGTTATATATGTAAAATACCCATACAAAAGAACTACCTGTCTTTAAATCACATATTATAAGTAATTAAACTGTTTTATGAAGGACAAAAAAACAAGGAACTAATATATAACTGCAATCTTCAAACATGCCTCGTCAGTTAGATAATTAAGAGTATGAATTACCGAGGTTTATAGACTTTCATGTTGTTTTATCCAGGAAGATGCAGGTGGGTCATAAGAATTTTGTATTCTTAAAAAGTAAAGACCCCAAACATATTTCCAATAATTATAACTTATTATTGAATACATTTTTCAATGATTTTGAAAATAATGAGCAGTTTCTGTTATAACTTGTTACATCAATTTATCAGCCTTGACAACTTTAAATCAAAACCTGCATCTCTCATCTCTGAGTTTTCAGGGCTCAGTCTTCAGCCCTTATTTTTCAGTACTGCAATATTTAGACCAGATTATCAGAAACAAAAAGGTTGACTTCCACTATTATGATGATTATACTCAGATCTACCTACACACATGACTGAATCCTTAAATTGTTCCATCAACACTGTACTGTTAAGAACAACACTATTCAGAACTGTACTGCTTGAGTGCTGACCAAGTCTGACTGTAATTCTCCTGTGCTGAAAAAGGTACACTGTCTGCCAGTCTCTTACAAGATTGAGACTGTCTCGTTGACCCACAGGGTGCTTGGTCTTGTCATGCCTGACATCCCTCCCTACTCCTGTTCTTGTTCTTGTGATTAAGCTCCCCAAGTGTACCATTTTAGGTGTATAAAGACTAGCTCCTCCAGTACTCGGGGTTCATCATTAGGGTAAGGATGTTGCGAGGCCCACCTGGCACCAGGAAACCCTACGTCAGTTTCCTGAGGGCATAGGCCTCATCCCCGACACCTCCCGCTTCCCGAGCCCGGGGTCTGGAGGATCACACCCCGTCACCTTTGGACCTCCACGTTTCGTCTCTCCATGTTTTCCCCCCTCCCGGGGATTTAAACCTTGTCACGTCCCAGGATGGATTTCTTGCTGATGGACTCTCGGACTGTGTCCTGACCTGCCTTTGGACCTGTTTGGATTTGGATGCTGTTCTTTGTCTCCCTCTTTCACTGTCTCATGGATTGTCACTATTATTTTGTGCACTATTAAACCCCTGTTTGTTCCCTTTTACCACGCCTCCTGTTTTCTCCAGCTCTTACCACATTGCATAGGCTCTACTACAAGACCTGACACGGATCTTAGTCCGTGTCCGTAACAGATCTGTCTTCTATATTCCTTCAAGAGTTACTATCCTCACACGTCTCGTTTTACTCATTTTGTTTCACTGGCTCTATGCTTCTCAGTGTTTCAAGGACCTCACATTGTCCATTAGGTGACTTAGCCTTTTCAGTGGTATTCTCCTGTCTTTGGAATACTCTTCCTGACCGTATTAAAAACGCACTATCTTTGATCTTTTTAAATCAACTTAAAACTTCATTATTTTTGATGGCCTTTATCTTTTAACTTAATTTCATGTTTATACATTTTTTCATGTATTTTACTGTACATTCTATTATTTATTTCCTTGATTATGCTCTGGATTGAAAAGTACACTATAAGAATAAAAGTGATTATGATTATATAATTAAAAATTATTTTTGTGTGCAAAGCTCAATAAATGAAAAGTATTGACGTGCCTTCATATATTTGTAGTACAGGCACTCCTATCAGTAAAAAACATACACTGATGTACAAAAACATTAGACATCTTATATATCAGGAGTCAAAATATAAGTATGTAGTGAGCAGAAACATTCACACTTTTTATATCATAACAACTTTGACTATTATTAATAGAGTTTTTGGTGATCATTCAACTTTCAAATCATTTAAGAATCTTCACATTGAGCACAATCTTCAAAAATGTGATGACAACTCTACAAATTAAAAGTAATCTGAAATGCTATTTTAACTATTCCATCACACTTGCCAGTTTAATTTAGTAGTATGACCAATTAAATGTAGTATTTCAGTCCCCAAAATGATAAGCCAAAATACAAGGAGGTATTAAAATGCAAGTAATGCTATTGGTTCCATTGGTTCCATTAGTTGTTTCATTTTATTTTTTCTCAGTATCTCATACTGTGTCATAAACCTAATTCACAGAAGTTATGCTTATTGCTTTAAGGTTCACATTACCATTCGGTATCACATTGAAAATGTTGTCTTAATATAAACAATATACTGTACTGGAATTTAAAAACAAATTTAGAATTCACAATTGTTAAGATTGTGGAGGAATTAAGGGTACAACATATTCATAAAGTGAAACTAATTCCTGAAAACATTCTGTCTCTACTACATAAATGCCAGTATCATACAAACACAAGTCTGCATTTAGGTTAACATGAGAAATGTTTTGTGAAAGAAATTGACTTATCTTACCTGCCTGAAATGTTTTTTTTTCCTTGTCAGAACTTTCTTCTATGTGCCTATAAACTATTTGATTCCAAGAACCACCAGGAGACAAGGCATGTTCATTTGTCTGGCAGCGATGTCTTTGGTTCAGAACAGTGTTTCTTTGAAAAGCAAGTTAATCTGCATCATGTGGAGTCCAGTGTTAGACACACCTAGTTTCCGGGGGTGTCTGGTGTTAGACCCACCTCCATTGTAATAAAAAAAACGTCTTCCTGAAACAGAGCATGAAGAGTCAGCACACACTTGTCCAACAGGTTCATTTTTTTTTCATTTGCTTCCTCATATCTTCACTTTCAGCTTGGTAAACAAAAAAAAAGGAATCTTCAGTTAATGAACGTATCTTATTAAATGAGAAACAAATTCATTACTGTAGCCAGTAAAACAACAGAAGAGACTCATCATTTCCATTGGAAAGGTAGCACTACTGATCACAATTTAATCAAAAGATTTAATTAAAAAACTACACTATTTTAATCTATCAGAGGTTTAGGAACGATCTGTCAAATGTACAAATGTTGACAACTTGATACCCCATACGTTTGCTATATCAATCATCAAATCACAATTAAGCTGTAGGTGGTCAGAATCCAGATCATAGACCAGTGCAATGTAATTGCTGTCACATCTCACTTCAAAGAACCTTTCAGTAGTGTTTTCAAGCAGTTGAAATGAACCTGTTATATAATGCATTTTTTTACAGATACTACAACACCATGGTGGTAGTAGTAGGCATATCCAGGAAACTGAAGATGCATTTATGACATCACATTCTACCTACCATCTCTGCTTCTTGAACAGTTTTCTCTCAAAACCGTTCAAAGGGGTTATATGGTAGTAACAAATCAGATAATTGTTTTTACGTAACTGCATTATACTGCTCAGTAGCACAGCATTTGCCATTTCCATAGATGAAAATACTTGAAAACATAACAGGAGAGTGAAAATGTGCAACGTATTTGCAGATGCACATTACAACCCATTCATTTTACCCCTCTCTGCTGTCAATACCTTCTTGGAGTTTCCTCCTTATTACATACAATGGGCACAAACATGTATTGTGACACTGTGCTGTCTGCTGGATTTCAAACCAAGCATGATGTATTGGTGAATTCTCCAATAAACTAACCAAATGTCAATTATAGTACATCCTGCACTACCAATTGGAAACTGTACTAATTACTGAAAATATAATGCCAGTGGTTGCTCTTTTTCAATGAGTGCTTGTAATCCCCAGTGTCTTCCAGCGATATATACAACTCTATTGTAACATTTTCCTGTAACAGCAAGGCATACTATTACACTTAGAATTAAGTGTTATAAAATATTTCTAATAATATTCCTCTTGCCTTGGCAAAGCAGCTTGGGCCTCTGTGTAAAACAGAGGAAAGTAGCTAACAGGGTTACTTCTGATAAGAAACCTCTCCCAGGACTGCAAACCAGACCAGGACATTGTAACGTTCTGTCCATTCTGAAACATTCTAATGATATGTGGTGCAGCTCAGCTCCAATCAGTCTGCTATTCGCTTCCTGACCAGGACAATGGGCAAGAGATCATGGTACTGTACATTACCTAAAGGACTGTCTTGCCTTGAGGGATCTGCAAGGTGGATACAGGAGATCAGGATTAAACATGATAACATCTTAACAAAACATCAATTGTGATGCCATACGTTAAATGCTAGCACCCACCTCAATTTCTGTGGTTAACTTACTGTATCCTCCTCTCTCTCCAACTGACCTGGCACACTGACTTATCCAATCTTGTGACTGCAATCAGGACTTAATTTTATTCCAGGATGCCAGGCCAAGAGAGTAAATCAGTAATAAACTCCCTCTCTCTGCACCGGGGCACTCCCAGCACAGAGCAAACAGCTGATGGAATTGAAATGCTCGGGGAAGCATAAGAAGTACAGTAGTTTCTGTGGCATAAGAAAACCCAAAGAAAAACTTCCACTTCAATATTGTCTTAAGTAAAATGGTGCCTGCTCTCTGACCCAAATCCCTACAATATACAGTCTATATACAAGTATACTGTATATACAAATATACAATATTCACTTCATGTAAATACAATATAATATGATATCATACCTTGTGGGCATTTGAATCATTGTACTGTATCATGGAATGGATACATTGGAAATGACTGGAATTCTGCTGAAAGAGTCAATAGAGTGTAAAGAGCCAAATGAGCCTATATCACTCCTCAGAATAAAACACAGACCACATTTTCAACCGTAAAACAATGCTTGAGAAATATGGCTTGAAAAAGTGTTCCCTAAAATGCGATTTCACAGTGTGACAGAATTGGGAGTAGGATAGCAGGATGGATGTTATTTACTGAATTATACACACAATGGGACAAACTTTTTTTAGGAATGATGTGTTTGTTTTATCTCTTTCATGTCTTCTAACCTTTCCTTTTTATGTCAAGATATCTTGCATTTAAAACACAGTCAATGTGACACATTAAATGTGTTTATGATTGCCTAACATTGTGATCTGCCTGACGTTCTTGTCCACTACTCACATCCTGGAGTTCTGGCCAGAAAGAAAACAAGTAAGCCTCAAACTGTGCAGATAGGTGGACTTATTTGTGTTCTGCTTCCCTTATTCTGTTTCTTTTTGCAGACCGAGAGCAGGCATAATGGAACATATGGCTCTGAGTCTATCATGACAAGGAAGATGCTAGTAAGGCAAAGAAGGGACTGCCATAAAACAGGGAATTGTTTTTTTACATCAGTACAGCTGACCTCATGGGAGGTACAGACAGCGACAGCATGGAAGGGAATTCAGGTGTGGGAGATGTTGCCGTTTTGATATGAAGATTTTTTTGGAATGTGACAAAGAACAGAGTAAGACTGTGCAACATGCAAAAACTTTTTTTCTTTTTCTTGTTACTATCATGCTATTTTTTGCATATACCTTGTCAATAACATCTTGTTTTATGTTCCTTGTTTGAAGCAGAGAGAGAGATAATTACTATAAAATAATTGTTAGAGGAAGAAAACTGCACTGGTCTTGGGGTTCTTAAAAGGGTCCTTTAAAATGGTTAGGTTGGCTAGTCTCCTATAGTACCTGCATATGGTCTACTATGATAATAACTCTTAATCTTTTACAAGCACTTATGTCTTTCATTTCTGACTTAAGTCAGAGATATCAATAACACAACATAAAGTCAAGAAGGGGGATTTGAAGAAATTCTCATATAGGGTCATTAAATCGTAATACTGCAAGTAGGTTACTATTGGTCTGTCGGCAAGCATATCAGTAAAATATTAAAATATAAAAGTAAAATATCTTACCTTTCTTCCTCTAATACTGTGTAGGATTATTGCTGCATAAGAAATTGTCAAATGTATGAGGAAATCAAGCATATTTTAAGAGAACGTTGGGTAGAAAAAACTCTGTTGGAAGAAAAATTGAAGTGGTGAATTTAAAACTATTGAAACAAGTTTCACATGCCTTGAAAAAGTGCTGAAGAATTCAAAAGTATTCTATAAAAAAAATTCCAACCAGAATTGTGCATTATATACCTGAGTTTTATTACCATCAAGCCTGTGATTTCTACAAAATACAAAAAATGCATGTCAGGTTAATTTAAAGTGACAGTTTAAAAAGCATTATTTGACTTTAATACTTTTACCTTACTATATTAAATATAATTTATTTAATGATATTCTGAAGTCTATTATTTTAATAGAAACCAGTAAGTAAGACTCCATTCTTATCTAGATATAATGAAGACATGTATTGATATTTAAGTGTCAGATGTGGAAGAACAGGTCACAAGTGTCTTAACAAAGTAATGTTATATGTTAACATACTCTTATACAGTACCTTTGAAGTGTTGTCTTATTGTTTATATACAATAGATTTTGTCCACACTGACTCAAAAATAGAGTCAGAAGCTACAAGCTATTATTAGTATCTACTGTATAGTGACAAAACCGGAAGTTATTGAAAGCAGGTGTAGTAGACATAATTCTTTATGAGAATGGTTTTACACGTTTCAATTACTATTACACATTACTGTACTTGTGCTTAAGAAATATACTCCATAATTATACTTTAAGTAAAAGTAAAGTAGTGGCTCATGAGCAACATTACCAGCATGACTTCTAAATGTGAATTTATTTTAATGTACCTTTTCTAAAGAGTTTCATTGTTACAAAAGAGGTATTACGGTATTATGGTTATTTTTTAAAAAATTCTATTTGTTGTATTTAGGCCTATACTGTACATAAAGTGTTATTTTCTTAATTGAACACAAAAGTTTGAGATGGTGTGTTGGTTGATATCAAGTTATGTTAAATGGAATCTAGTCATGTTAACCATTACATGATGTTCTCACCTGGCTTCCTCATTTTAACATCTTTGGGTATCACAATACAAGGCTTCAATCCAGATATTCTTTGTTCATTTAGTTTGGTCAACGGTCAAGAGAAAACCTGGAAGATTTTTCTGTAGCATAAATGTCCTCCACGATTTGTCAGCATCCTCTGTTTCATCTTGATGTGTGTGAAATAATCAGTTTCAGAGTCCAACAAAATCTGGACTTGAGTCAAACAAAAGAGGGTCATTCCTACTTTATTTCCAACATTTCTAAGTCCCATCTCCAATTGATTACATATAAGCTTCCTGCTGGAGTGCACCTGACACATAGTAACAAATGGCCATGTAGTCCACATAAGAGTAAATTATTTCATTTCCAATGACTTCACTCCACTGCTAAAGCCTCCCTAAACCCAACCATTAAATTCTCGTCGATACATGATGTTACACTATGTAATCTGAAAGAAATAGACAATTGGGCCTTGACTTGAGCAGATAGAGGAAGTATGTCTGGGAAGGAGCACAAAATGTCAGAACGCGGAAGAATAGCAAGAGCTGAACACTATTTTGAAACAAATCATGACTCACAGGGTTCTTCCTTAAACTGTTTGGAATGATAAAAAGACAACTGTTGGAGCTGGCTCTTCAGCTCTATTATACATCAAAAGAGAAGGAAACAAAAATTGGAACAGCTGACAAACAAATACACAGACCCAGAAAATAATTTCAGAGACAAGCCATGAACCAATTAATTTTACACTTAATTGTCTAAGAACCAATCAGAACCACAACATAGTTAAATATTAAATACATACTACATAGATTTGTATTTTAGTATTTAGTATAGTAAATGAAAAATTGAGAATGTGATACATTTTAAAAATATACATATTTTGAAACAAGTAGTAAGTCTGGGAAGCTATTGGCTTATAGATTTCAAAGGCAAAAGCGTCATATTTCTAACTAGCAGTACTGTCAAAGGATAATCAGATAAAGAAAAACCCACAGAAAACTAATGAAAAACGTTCTACAAACTGCTTTACATAATTGAAATGATCCCTTCTGCAAAAAGACTAGGTTATTTGAAACTCATGGGTGAGGAAAAGAAAAGGCTTGATTTTAATATCTTATGCCTAGTAGTCATTCAGACAATTCAGTGTCTAGCAAGAGGAAAGTCCTCTAGAGCTGCAGCATTAAATTATTTTCTTAATTTGCACTACAATTTTGGGAAACTGAGGAGGAAGCTGGGCTGGGAACCTGCTGTTAAAACTCACTAAAAATCCCCTTGAATGTAGGAGTTATAGATGTGATAACCACAGTCACAAAAAATTTACATGTGTTCTATCTTGACTATAAGATGCAGTCAATCTGATATGCCCAGATGAAACAAGATTTGTTAAGCACAGGCAGATAGCAGGCAATGTGGTAGATATCGTCATGACCCAGGGTGTGTGTGGAAAGTCTAACATTTGTTGTTCACTTGTTGATTGCACTACTCGAGGCCTTATTCTGAAACCTTAAAACAGTGGATGTTATTTAATTACCTGCATATTTTTTAGGAACAGGATTAACTTCAACCATTTTAAAGGTTATTGGTACCACTCTGGTGATCAAAAATTCATTTAATAATGTGCAGGCTAAGGTTGGTGCCAATAAAAGTGCTAAGAATCTAGATAAAATGTGTAACACCTGGCAGTTAAGTTCTGGGAAAATGATTGTGTCAATCAACAGTCCTGGAACACACCATATACAGTACGCAAAAGAAGGTCAAATTACACAAGATAGAGGAGACAAAAACAGACAGAACTTGAAGCTTGTACTAGATAAGAGTCTCTTCTTCATGATCATCTAAACAAACCAATTGGAGCTAAGTATTTGAATCTTGCTGACAACTTGCTATTCTAAATCTTTTAGGAAACTTGAAGTTCCGAGTAAAGAATGCTTCGGTTCAATACTGCCTCTCCTCCTTAGTGGATATCCTTATATCCTTATAAGGATAATAAGGAGATAAGCTCCCACTTATTCTGTGGCATCCAGTTTAGAGAGAGGGTGATTTAATTGTAGTTTGTATTCAATTTTAATTCCGAAGACAACTTATCTCTTCTTTGGACCCTGTAAGCATTATTTAAGAGTCAAGTAGAGTCGAGTCTCAAGGCACTCAAAAGAAGAATGCAGAGGTACAGTACCCAGATGCAGAAAAGAGAATTGTAAATAACGATTTGGACACCACCATGGACAGAGTGACGAAATGCTCAACTAAACCATAACCTGGTGGAACAATCTGGTTATACAAAATACTATTACTATCCCTGCCTACCGGCAACGGAAGAGGCAGCAGAAGGCGTAGTACTTCTTCATTAGTCTACCTATCAGTGTATGTATTCACCACCACACCCCGATCTCATCTTGTACTTAAGCACTAGTCTTTTCCTACCTCCTCGCTCAGTATTGGTTTTCCTTTCGAGCTACTTAGTTGCACTATGCCTTCTTCCTCTTTGTGACTTTCTTGGTTTTCGGACTATGGTTTTTCTTCCCTTTGACTATGGTTTTTCAGATCACGGCTTGGCTTCGGTACTCACTCCCTGTTTTGTATTACTGGCTTCCCCTGGACTCTCAGATTGCTTTTTCGTCTTCGGTTTCGGATTACGGTCTAAGTATAAAATGTTCAATTCAGCACCAGAGCGGGACATTTTAGTAATCTGGCACTGAAAAACAGGCACTGTAACACCACTTGAAGAGGTTGGAAGAAAATATTGTCTAGAGCTTATTGATCCCAAAATCCCAATATCCTGGCAATACTCAAAAGCAGATTTGATAAGGAAATTATGCAATTTAAGATGTAGTAATTTTGAGAAGGTGTACCTTACAAGTATTGTAGTGGAGTCTGGGAGGATGCACCAAAACTGGGAAAAATCTGAAACCAGGAGATTACAGATAGTTTGAAGAGCACCGCGAATCAGCAGCACAGCAGGACAGCCGTAGAAGTCAGAATAGCTGTGGTAGTCTGATTTGCAGAGAAAGGGCAATGCAAGTAAAAGTTTAGTGGTTACAAAAAAAGAAAAAACTACATGTAAAGTATACAGATAAAAAAATAAAAATGAAACTGGTAAGAGGAGCAGCAGCAAAATGCATCTGGAAAACACCTCAAATGGATTTAGAGGGGTTGTTGACTTATACTAATCCATAGCTCAAGGTTAGATCCTATTGCTGACTGATGGAGGAGAAAATGCACCTGAAAGGCATAGATCCACTGGTTTTAAAAGAATTTGCTTGAAGGGAACCCTGCAGTGTGTACGTCTTCTGGTAATAAGACAAGGGGTAGCCAGGGAACATGCCAGGAACTGGAGCTGAGTAAGAGATTGCTCCTGGAATGTGGCCTGGGAAAACCAACTCCTATATAAGGGCGGAAACTGAGTCCTCAGTAAGGGAAATACGATAATCAATGATCCTGCAGGGTGTTATGGAGAGAGAAAATAAAACTTGGTAATGAATGACAAAATAATTTATGGTTATGATGAAATGAAAACTTATTATAGAGAGAACCTTGTGAAGCTCGGGGGGTCTGGTTCTTGAGGTAGCACGAATCTACAGCTTGGCTTTGGATGATAGTTTCCTGGAGCATCAACGCCCCAGGTCTGTGTAAGAAGAAATTGAGCTGCTGGTTAGATAAAACGCTACAAAGAAAATTTGAACAGTTGGAACATAGCTGGGATACTGCAAGTTATGAATGATTACTGACAGGTAGACATTTGCCGTGGTGCTCGCTCAGTGAAGATTGACTTCGCACATTTATATTGGCTATGTCTGTTTAATCTTTGTGGTTTTATACCTACTGTTTGAATAAAAGCCAGGTACCAACTGTAGCCAGGTAATTGTTTTGTTTGTTTTTGGAAGACTTTCCTGTGTATCATTTACAGCCTTGTGAGATTCCTGGATTAAGGCCAAAGATCCAAGCCGTTAGAAGTAACAGCAATTCACTAGGAAAATGGAATACTAAAATTCAGAACTCTAGCTTTAACTGAAAAATTATTTTAAAAAATGAAATAAAGAACATCTGGCTTGCCTATGTGCCATAGTAAGTTGGTGAAGACGTTGCTTTTGTTTGATCTCAACTTCTTCCAGTCCCAAGAAGCCACACAGAAAAGAGCCAAATGCTCATTGTGTGAACAGTGGGTTTGCAATATTTTTTGAGCTCCAGAGGGTGACATTGCCATTGCTACAGACGCAGAAGTAGGATGTGAGAGCTTGGAGAAAGTGGGACCTTGTTAGCATGTACCAATAAGAAAATGTTAGTTTTTCTGTTACCAGCAGGTACCAGGTAGAGTAGCTCTATTTTAGATATTCATTGTAACCAACTATTTCTCAAACATTAAAAAATGAAAATGAAATGGTTAAATTTGATCCTGTTTTTCTGTATCTTTTAAATCATGTAGAATAGAATTTCTTGTTTCTTTGTTATTGTATAGTTTATTTATTGCACTTTATTTCATTTATGCACATATCATTTTTAAGGAAGAAAACAGAGAAATAGTAAGCAATATATTTTTTAAAACATTACTTAAACTTTAATTAATTAGTATCAAAAGTTTATTGATAGTTACACAAATAAATGTAATTTTTAATAGGATTATGTGTTTTCCCTGCATTCTTCTCACCCTGCTTTCCCATATTATTTTAAGGGCACTTGTTTTCCCTAAAACCATGAATTAAAGGGAGCAGGGCCTTGAAAATATAAGGCTATAAGAGAAATATACAGTAGTGCTATAGTGGTTGAGTAGCTCAAATATTTAGAGTATTAGCAGCCTGGGAATACCTGTCACCCGTCATTTAAGGACAAGCCTAGATGAAAATAAAATAATTCTCTGTATGCTATTCCTAAGGTCTGATTAATATACATATTAGTCCACAGTTTTCATTTTGTCCACAATTTTCATTTTGTATAATCTAATAAAATGTGATGAATAAAGTGTAAAATACAAATAAAAACATTCACCTTTAGAGATATCTTTCAGAACAAAATACTCAATTTACATTTAAAGGGAAATATCTATCCCTTTTTTTAAATGTAATTGTATATTGTTAGTTTGGCACTTTGACTGTCACAGTGGTCTGGTTTGTTTTTCAGCATGATAATAATACCATCTAGAGATAAAATAAGAAACCATTATATTTAAACTGCTGAAATAGTATTATGACCTTGGCACAACTAAATAATCTTTCATACTAATTTGTGAAAATTAATGAAAGACTTGAAAAGCAAAAGAAAACAAAGCATATATTATTCTTGAGGCAGATTAGGGCTGAGCCGGCATTAATGCATGTTATACTGCTTACATTGTCCGACCAAATACAGTGCCTTGCGAAAGTATTCGGCCCCCTTGAACTTTTCAACCTTTTGCCACATTTCAGGCTTCAAACATAAAGATATAAATTTTTTATTTTATGTGAAGAACCACCAACAAGTGGGACACAATTGTGAAGTGGAACGAAATCTATTGGATTTTTGAAACTTTTTTAACTAATAAAAAAATGAAAAGTGGGGCGTGCAAAATTATTCGGCCCCCTTGCGTTAATACTTTGTAGAGCCACCTTTTGCTGCGATTACAGCTGCAAGTCGCTTGGGGTATGTCTCTATCAGTTTTGCACATCGAGAGACTGAAATTCTTGCCCATTCTTCCTTGCAAAACAGCTCGAGCTCAGTGAGGTTGGATGGAGAGCGTTTGTGAACAGCAGTTTTCAGCTCTTTCCACAGATTCTCGATTGGATTCAGGTCTGGACTTTGACTTGGCCATTCAAACACCTGGATACGTTTATTTGTGAACCATTCCTTTGTAGATTTTGCTGTATGTTTGGGATCATTGTCTTGTTGGAAGATAAATCTCCGTCCCAGTTTCAGGTCTTTTGCAGACTCCAACAGGTTTTCATCCAGAATGGTCCTGTATTTGGCTGCATCCATCTTCCCCTCAATTTTAACCATCTTCCCTGTCCCTGCTGAAGAAAAGCAGGCCCAAACCATGATGCTGCCACCACCATGTTTGACAGTGGGGATGGTGTGTTGAGGGTGATGAGCTGTGTTGCTTTTATGCCAAACATATCGTTTTGCATTGTGGCCAAAAAGTTCGATTGTGGTTTCATCTGACCAGAGCACCTTCTTCCACGTGTTTGGGGTGTCTCCCAGGTGGCTTGTGGCAAACTTTAGACGAGACTTTTTATGGATATCTTTGAGAAATGGCTTTCTTCTTGCCACTCTTCCGTAAAGGCCAGATTTGTGCAGTGTAAGACTGATTGTTGTCCTATGGACAGACTCTCCCACCTCAGCTGTAGTTCTCTGCAGTTCATCCAGAGTGATCATGGGCCTCTTGGCTGCATCTCTGATCAGTCTTCTCCTTGTCTGAGCTGAAAGTTTAGAGGGACGGCCAGGTCTTGGTAGATTTGCAGTGGTCTGATACTCCTTCCATTTCAAGATGATCGCTTGCACAGTGCTCCTTGGGATGTTTGAAGCTTGGGAAATCTTTTTGTATCCAAATCCGGCTTTAAACTTCTCCACAACAGTATTACGGACCTGCCTGGTGTGTTCTTGGTCTTCATGATGCTCTCTGCGCTTTCAACAGAACCTTGAGACTATCACAGAGCAGGTGCATTTATACAGAGACTTGATTACACACAGGTGGATTCTATTTATCACCATCAGTCATTTAGGACAAAATTGGATCATTCAGAGATCCTCGCTGAACTTCTGGAGTGAGTTTGCTGCACTGAAAGTAAAGGGGCCGAATACTTTTGCACGCCCCACTTTTCATTTTTTTATTAGTTAAAAAAGTTTCAAAAATCCAATAGATTTCGTTCCACTTCACAATTGTGTCCCACTTGTTGGTGATTCTTCACATAAAATAAAAAAATTATATCTTTATGTTTGAAGCCTGAAATGTGGCAAAAGGTTGAAAAGTTCAAGGGGGCCGAATACTTTCGCAAGGCACTGTACATATCATACACACAGTAATAATTAGGAGCAAGCAAGAACAGTCTACAAAAAAGCTCTGCATTATGACACTTGAAAACCATATTGTCTGTTTTATTGTCTTTAAGAAACTTAATGAAATTTTATGTAAATTAGAAAAAGAATAAATACCAAGTTCTGTTACACATTATACTACCCATAAAATACTCTAACAAACTGTCCTGGAACATTCTTCTACTTCATTTGTGCTTTCAGTGTTCAGAAAATCTCTAGGTTTTGTTCTACTGATTATTTATATGTTTTGTAAAAATAATTTCTGGAAAAATATTTATTTTTATATTTTAGTAGCAAGTGCTGCAAACAAGAACACATTTGCTATACGAATGAGTTTTTAGTTTTTTCTAGTTTTTGTCTGAAAGCAAATCATTTAATAAAGATGCAGATGATTAACAAAGGCTGATCTGTACAAACCAGCTTTAATAAGAAAGGCGTGCTTAATTGTAAATAAGATCCTTATTGTACCAGTAACCATAAAGCCCTTAATGACTTTTTAAATGCCACATTATCAGCAGATAACAAACTAGTTTGACTAGCTTGAAATGAAAGTAACTTTCTGACTTCTGTTTCTCATTTTTAGAAAGAGTTGATCTCCTTTCCAGCTACTGTTAGTAATTTTCCTCAGGATTTTGTAGTATGAAATGTACAGTATGAGTGTACACAGAACACAAAACAAAATATTTCAGGTCAAAATATTTCTATGTCAGAGTTTTTCTACCATATTGGGATGAACCGGACCATGTGCTTAAACTAATGCTGGCCTGCTTTAGATTATTTAAAAATTAAAAAGCTAGAAATGCCCTACTTCTATTTTAATGCTGTAAGTACGAAAACTAAAATATAGGTGGGATCATGTTTAAGTAATTCAAAGAAAAAAGTCTGTATCTGTATGAAAGCAAATAAATAAATGCTGTCCCTTGATAAAGTACAGGTTTCGAGCTTAGTTTTTCCATTTGCTTCTCCCTTCTTAGTTATTGTGTTTTCTTTGTCTAGTCAGACTTACTTTGATCTTTCTGATATCCATAGATCTTTTGTTGTCTGTCTGCCAGATACTGAACCCACAGGCTTCTCTGATTTTGGTTAGGGAATTGCCATCTTGAACAAAGGCACTACAAAAAAGTTTTTGTTCATCAAAAGAAAATAAATAGTCTTTTGGTGTCCAGTCATTATCTGTGTGTGTATGCCAACAAAGCATGAAATGTTTTTTTATTAACAAAAAATGTATACTGTCTTGAGAAGAAAATCACTTCACAGAGTTAAACTTAATACTGATACCAGGTTAGGAGTCATAAAGAGGTTTTTAACTGCAATAAATTGTGTAACTAGAAGCTGAAAAATATTGAGGGGGATAATCTGTAGAAATTATTGTAAGAGTGAATTTGATTTGTGAAAGTAAATTTTTATTCAATATGTCATTATATTGATGGTAAAAGTATAAGTTACAATGAAGACAAGATATTGATCCTCAATAAACTAATCCCTTTCATTATATTATGCTTTAGAGTTCTTTCCTCTGGCCACATGCAGATGGTTCAATTTAATGCTGGTGTATTTTATGGTTTTCCTGGCACATCTGTATACACGGACACTACAGTGCTGCTGCAGGGATCAACCAAAGTGAAAAAGTACAGTTTTCCTTTTGCAATGGAATGACAGACATTCGTGGTGAACTGGGCCGGACACTTTATATTTGCTATTAAGAAGACACCTCCTTTCATGGTTATTTTGTTGACTAGCTCAAATCACCTCAAGTCTTGAATCTGAAAGTCTTGACAGTGACTTAGGCTCCATAATTATGGTGTAACTTTAAAACAGGTCAGAGTTTTAAGTTTCATTTCAGGGAAACATAATAAATGATAGCACTTTAGGTTTTATCACTGCCCTTCTATCCATTTCTGTTTTATTGTCCTGGTGATGGTTGGGTAAGAAGGAGAAGACATTTTTTTCCTTTGCTAAAGATTTCAGCTCCTCTTGGGGGAATTCCTAATCTCCAGGCCAGCCAAGAGATATAGTCCCTCTAGATGTCCTGGGCTATTTGCAACAGCCTCCCATTGGGTCTCTTTACCAGGTGCTCGAAACACCTCACCTGACTTTGGTTTATCATGAGAGTAGCAGTGGATTGCTAAGCTTCTTACCATGTGATTCAATTTCTTAATTGTGATTCAATATGATGCAGGTGATGGAAAGTAAGCCCCACAGCCCTGTAAATAAACCTAGTATCAGCTATTTGTGCTTACAATATTTTATCATTATCCAGAGTTTATGACCATACAGTAGGTGAAGATGATAAATTGACTAGCAAACTAAAATCTTCATTCAATAACCCAGCTACTGCATTATCACTGTAGAACATCTTTATATCCACAACTTTGCAGATACTGCAGTAATCTGCCAGCACACCACTCCCTCTTTTAATTCTTCCACTATTAACAGCCGCTCCATTATCAACTGGAGTGGGGAAAATCAGATTTGGAGGTACAGTACTGATTGTCATTTAGCGTTTCTCATTCAGTAACACATTATTTGAATGTGCATTAGCACATTTAGAAAGCCTGAAATGGGGAACCTCAAGATTTTATAGATTTTTAACATTTTTTTAATTTGCAATTGTGTTTTAAGTACTGTATTCACTTATTTGTATCATATAGCATGTCTATTTATACTTTCTCATTGTCAGCAAATAGAAACCAAGGAAATAAATGTAAATAGTTTTCATTCCTAAACTATAGTAAACATTCTTAATTTGTTCCAAGATTACTTTTATTTTTACATGAATAAAATACTAAGGGACATTCACCACTGTGTTATTACAACATCGTGTCTTTGAACATCAAAAACAGGATTGAAAACTAGACACATCTTGTGTGTAAGGCCACCTTTATCAAACTTGTTTAGTGCTAAAGAATACCAACACAGATCTCACTCCAAGAATAGAGAGAATAGAGGGATTCTATTCCAGGTACTGCCATCTGTATGGAGGACATGTCCAACAGATGAAGGAGCTCCACAAAATGCATCTTCCACGTCTGCTGTCTGTACCTGGTGCATTGAATGACTTTCCAAAATAACTTAAGGCTGTCTGGTAGTCATGTTAAATTACCTTTCTATACTCCACCCAGACCCTGTGTTTTGCTCTAGTAACTGCTGTGACACAACCCTGCTGGCCAATGGATACCAGGTAGCCAAATTAGAAAAACTATGCTTAAGAATTGCTTGAAAGCCCCTGACAATTTGGAATTTAGTATTACAGAGAGGATAGTGGCATTCTAATAAACACCATCTCCATGACGTTTAACTAATTGAGCTGCTGTTAGGCGCTTACTGTAAGTGTCACACTCTGGTACATTCCTGCAGGCCGAATCTGGAGTAGAAAGCTAAATTTGTGAATAAAAGCTGTATAATTTCTGCTGGAATAGCACATTCACATTCAAAGTCACATTCCACATCCTAATACCCAGTTTCAATTGCCAATGAAACATAAGAATAAGAATAATGCAATAAATATTTTTTCATTATTTATACATTATATTTAATTTAGCAAATTGAAAGATCCCTGAATAAATAGTTGTAGTAGTAGTAATAATAATAATTTCTAACAAAGTAATAATAATTGTAATTTCTTACAATTACCCACGACAAGCCCTTTTTATAGAGCAGTAAATGATTAATGTCAATCCTATACAACAAGATTTATATCCACCTTTCTGAAGTCGAACTTGTATGACGATTGTATTTAGAGTCATTTACTGGTATTCCAGAAATTTTTGCCATTCTCTTTCTTGCTGAACCAGTCTTGCAATCAAGGGACTTTCTAAAGTGTAGACAGACCAACTACTGGGTATGCCAGGAAAAATGACAGATAAACAATAGAAAGCATTTGGAGCAGAAAGTTCTCTAAAATAAAAGATAGGCTGTGATCATGGAGAAATAAAGATTCACAATACACATTTGAGTAATTTATATACTCTGTATATAAATTAGAGTATAGAGTTAATTATAGTACATATTCATATAAAATACACTGTATAGAGTATATTAATTACTCTCTTGTGTTAATAAACAAGTTATTAGACCTTTTATATAATTCCTCTAGTTTTTTTTTCATTTTCATTTAATCTGTCTTCAAAGAGCTGACACATCAAGATATCAGCTACTGAAATTATGCCTTTGACTTTGATTCTGTAAAACCCAGAAGAAAGAATGAATAAAATATTTTTTTTCCTCTTTAGTGGAGTTATTGATAGTATTTATATTTTATCTCTTTACATTTTTATTTATTTTTTAAATAAAAAATATGATTATATAAAAAATAATTTTATTTGATTTATTTTTATTAAAATTGTATTCCTACATTTAATATTCATAAGGAATTATAGATTTCCTCAAATGTACTGTACAGCACAAATAACACAGATTTACAATTATTGACATAGAAATGAGAAAAGTGCAAGGTAAATGAGAAGTGAGTGTGATATAAAACAATGAATTAATAATAATTGCTTACACTTATATAGCGCTTTTCTGGACACTCCACTCAAAGCACTTTACAGGTAATAGGGACTCCCCTCCACCACCACCAATGTGCAGCATCCACCTGATCCCTTAGCTAGGTAGTGAATTTCAAGCACAGATTAATCTGAAAACTAAGGTGATTTAAAAGAAACTCAGGGATAAAGTTAAACGAAGGCACAGATCATTAGCAGATCTTAAGATCAGAAGTCAGTCATTAAAGTGAAAGGCTCCCAGGCAATGCCTAAAGGCAAGTCCTTAAAAACTGAGCAGATAGGCAACAAGGAATCTGATGAGGAATAATAATAATAATGAATAATTGCTTACACTTATATAGCGCTTTTATAGACACTCCACTTTACAGGTAATGGGGACTCCCCTCCACCACCACCAATGTGCAGCCCCCACCTGGATGATGCGATGGCAGCAATAGTGCGCCAGAACACTCACCACACATCAGCTATTAGTGGGGAGGAGAACAGAGTGATGAAGCCAATTCAAAGATGGGGATTATTAAGAGGCCATGACATTAATTGCTCTGTTTATTAACAGTACCACTCCCTATAACAAGGGCAACACATACATTCTGACTCTTTTCCGGTAACAGTTGATGAGCTTTCTGAGCAACCACCTGGGCCTGAAGCTCATGACAATCACACCCTAACTAGTAATGAGTGCTGACACAAAGAACAAATATTTTCTTGGGAAAAACAACTACCTACGAACAAGTGCCAGGGGCATGTCTTTTTGTTAAACGATCTAACTGCTAAGAATGAACTCTAAAAACTTTCTTGAAATTTCCCTGGGGCTATGAGGGAAGCAATCAAGTGTACTTACTGACTTGGGAGGATGATATGTTTTATGTTTTTAGTATCTACAGTGGATATAAAAAGTCTACACACTCTTATTGAAATTGCAGGTTTTTCTGATGTAAAGTCAGAAATCAAGATAAATCATGTCAGTCATGTTTTCATCTTTAATGTGACCTTGCAACCAACAAAATTCAAGAGAAAAACAAATAGATAATTATTAGGAAAAATAATTAAAATTAAAAGCCCTACAACACCCTGGTTGCATAAGTATGCACACCCTTTTATAATGGGGTCTATAGCTGTGTTCAGAGTTAACCAATCACATTTAAAATCATGTCCAAAGATAAGTAGCGTACACATGCCATCAATGAAAGTGATTCTGATTAACCCCAAATAAAAATCAGCTGTTCCTGTAGGATTTCCTTGATACTTTTGTGGTTGCATCCTACTGGGATAGCCATGGTCCGCAAGTAGCTAACAAAACATCTACGGGATCTTATTGTTGAAAGGTACCGATCAGGAGAGGGGTATTAAAGAATATCAAAGGCATTGGATGTACCATGGAGCACTGTGAAGACTATCATCAATAAGTGGAGAAAATGTGGCACCATAGGGACATTGACAAGATCAGGATGACCCTCCAAAGGTGATGACAGGACAAGGAGAAATCTTATCAGGGAGACTTCCAAGAGGCCTACAGCAACATTAAAGGAGCTGCAGGAAATTGGTCACTCCTTGCATGTGATAACAATCTCCTGTATTCTGCACACGTCTGGGTTATGGGGTAGGGTGGAAGATGGAACCCATTTCTCACAAAAAAGAACATCCAAACCTGTCTAAATTTTGCAAAAAAATAAATTCAATCACCCTAAAACATGTGGGAAAATGTCTTATGGTCTGATAAGACAAAGGGTGAACTTTTTGGCCTTAATTCTAAAAGATATGTTTGGTGCAAAGACAACACAGCTCATCATCCAAAGAACACCATACCTACTGTGAAGCATGGTGGTGGAAGCATCATGTTTTGGGGCTGCTTCTCTTCAGCTGGGACAGGGGCTCTAGTCAAGATAGAAGGGATAATGACTAGCTCCAAATATCAGATATTTTGGCACAAAACCTGCTGGCCTCTGTCAGAAAGCTGAAGATGAAGAAGAATTTCACCTTCCAACATGATAACGACCCAAACGACACATCCAAGTCAACCAAGGAATGGCTTTGGATACTGCACATTGGTCATGGTGGAGGGGAGTCCCCATTACCTGTAAAGAGCTTTGAGTGGAGTGTCCAGAAAAGCGCTATATAAGTGTAAGCAATTATTATTATTATTATTATTATTATTATTATTATTATTATTATTAAGATGGAAACATGTCTGACATGATTTATCTTGATTTCTGGCTTTACATCAGAAAAAATTTCAATAAGGGTGTGTAGACTTTTTACATCCACTGTATGGCCTATTATTATTAAAGATGTAAGTAAAATGTTTTTTACTGTCTAATGTTCTGAAGAGGCAGCAACATATACTAAGAGGCTAATTCTTTTGTGTTGCAGTACACAGGCACAGTACTGTAATTTTACCTCTGTCAAAGCCAAACTTATAAGGTCAAACTTATAAAGCAATTTAAACTCCTAGAAGAATTAAAAATTCTTATAATAAAGTTAATTTACTCTGTAAAATAAAAATTTATAAATTCCTTACAAGTTAAAATCATACGCCCGTCCATATATTTCCCAGCTAATGCTGTTTAGTTGCACATGTACATTATGCCATCATTTAAGGATTTATTGAAGACAGTTTCTCATACACATCTATATTAAAAATCACAAAACAAATGTCTCAATGGGACTTTGTAAGCCAATATTTTCAATCAGCCGGGTAAACCGCTTAAACAAATAGATGATAGATGTACCTTTTAGTGGAACATTTAGAAATGTATCGCTGCAACAAGAATGCATATACAGTAGTTTGTTGCCTTTTTAGAAAAACAGTTTGCAAAGTCAGATACGTGCCTCCTCTTTAGAGCCAGTACGGACTTGAAGTGCGCGAGTATTTGAGGGGCACCGATAAAAGGCTATTGGGACACCCTCGCTGACGTCACCCGCTGGTTTCACGGCTCACGGTGAATATGCTTCCTGTTGTTGATTCTCTTCCAGCGGCAAAGTGCATGTCGGCAGTTATTTTCTTTATATATATATATTTTTCATTCTCGCAGTTTGATTAAATTGAATTTCATCTCGTCTATCCCTGCACAAAAGTAGTTTTCAATTATATTGAGCAGGCTCGACTCAAAACGGCCGAAGTGATCTAAACTTAATCTTGGTTTAATCAAAGCTTTATACTACTTAATACATTTCATCTTGTCTGTCCCTGTACAAAAATGACAGTACGAGGATAACGCGGTCATTCAAAGTAAACTAAATAAGGTAAACCTCAAAGCTTTGTACTATGAAATACTTGTATATTAAATATTCTATGTACAAAATACACGACAGGTAAACGATTGTTCATCAGTGAATTGGGTTGACGTAATAAAAGCTTTATATCAAAACTTCGTTCCTAGAATATATACAGTATGAATCTAAAGTAGCCTAATTAAATTTAGTTTTTACATAAAATATATGTAAAAGAGTTTTAAAACTGTAAAACTGTTAAATTTTACTAACACATGAATATTTTATTCTCTATGGTAACATTACTCCGCTTTGATAGGCTAGAACGTGAAACGTCACCATTCCGCAAAGAAATTCCCGGGTTTGATGAGGACTTCAGAGAAGGGCGCATTAAGGGCAATAGTGAGCTCCCTTGTGAAACACAAATTTAGAAATGGGACACCCTAAGCCCTTGCAGACTTGAGCGGGGACGCGCATATGAAGGGCGCAAAACCGCAAATGTGCATATTGGCACACAGTCCATGATGCACTTGCACAGAAACCAATAAGATATTTTTTGTTAAAATACTGATTTTGGCACGGCTATTAAAAATTGTTTGTGATACAGGTCAAACATTAACGAATGCATCTACCAATGCCAAAGTTTAAACTACATAATAAATAATAATCCAGGGTCTTGGAGCCCTAAACAGATTTTTCTTAAATTTTGATTATTAAAATTATTAACTTATAGTAACGATAAATGTACTGTAACAATTACATGATTTTGAACTGTTTTGGCTACAAAAATACTAGATACAACTGTTCTCGAATACTTGCAAGATATCAATGGAAATTATCTTAGAAGCTGCTAGTGTGTCAGAGAAAAGCCAACTTAAATGAACAGTACTATTACTATTCCCTGATGTGATATGCAAAGGATATTTTTAAAACATTTTTCCTTTGGTGAAACTGACACAGAGGATGGATGATAGAAAAAAAATTATCCTTCTTTAATGTGGTCCTTAAAACCTCCACACAATATATACATGCATAACATTTGCATTGATGATGTATGGACTGATGTAATAGGAGTCGCCAGAACTATTATGACAAAAGTTTGACCTTTAATTGGTTTGATATAACATGTTACAATAATACTCTCATTATCTGTTACAAGGGTTAAGTATTAAAAGAATATATGGTGCAAACCAATCCTCAGTAAGAAACACTTCTCATACATACTTCAATAAACTCATAACAGGCTAGAAAGCAAATCTATTTTTCTCTTCAGTGAATTCAAGAGTAATTTGTTTTTGCCACTGAGGGCAAATTAATGAAGTCAGTAATATCTCAAGTCATCAAACCATTCCTATAGTTTCAAGAGTAAGACTGGTTTACCTTGATATATGACTGGTTCAACAGAATGAAACTTGTAAAATCAATATCTTCACCAGAAGCAGGCATTTTTAGACACTGTCCTGCAACATTTTATATTTCAATACTAAATACTTCTCGGTGCCTTTTGAAGTGTGATAAGGAAAGATATCAGGTGTACCTTTGTTTGAACAGTAAAGTAATACAATGCAAAAGTGTGCTAGTCTAATTCAAGTAGTGTATCTTGAATGAGAACCTTTTGTTACATTAAATTATTAACCCAAGAAGTAATCATCTTGAATGCCCATCAGATTTTGTGAAACATTGCGCTGTACAACATACCTGTATAAACTACAAGAATAAAAAAAAGATAATACAAAATGAACAAATATGACATTAGTGAACAGCACTTCAAGGAACACTGGCAACTGAAGCAGAGTTGACCAGAGTACCTTAACATTTTTAAAAATGAGTGCATAAATTATTTTACATATCATTAGTCTTAAACAATAACATATATATTTAAACGTAGACCTTGTCTACATTTGTCTGAAGAATGAGAACACTAATAAAATGTACAGTAAGAGAACACTTTGTCAAAGCTACATTGATGCAAGTGCAAGGTATATTTTAATGTGCACATTAAGAAGTAATTGCCCCAAGAAAAAAAACCTTCAGGCTGTCACATGTTCCAGGCTGTACTTGCACATGCAATATTGCCTTTTATAACCTCACCAGCTTGGGATAAGAACAGGACAGGATTACTCTGGCCATGCGCCTACAGGAGGTCAGGCAGATGGCTATACACAGAGTCTAAAAGCTTTTGGCTGGCCTCCTGGCTCTTGACACCAGCGATCTCGAAGAGTTTATCCAGCTTGTCCTCAGCTGAAGGAATCTCCTCAATTATGTGCAGCTCCTCCGGGTTCAGAATATGCAGCATGTCATCAAAGATGGGTTGTAGGTCACATGGGTCCAGGCGGACTTGGCGCAGCACTGTGTCCTTCTTTTCTGGAGGTAGAGAAATTCACACAAGATCAGGATTGGAAAGAAAAAAGTCCTACAAGTTACCACCATCCTGTTAATTCCCTAAACAGCAAACCTCATTAGAAATGTGTCTCCAATCAAAATACTGCTGTAAATCTTTCTTTCCCTATAGTATTGTACTGCTACCATATTGAAATCGGTCTTTTGCCATTTAAAGAACTCTACGATGTGGCAAAATTAACAACCCTGTACATTAGTTTATTTTTATTCCCACTGGATTTGTTTTCCACTGGAACATATTAACTACCACTTGCTATAATTAAAGTACAGCCTAATCACTTTATGTTAAAAAATCAGTCAGATAAAAGCAGGCAACAGATCTGTTTTTTGAAAGTGACTAGATCAACTCATGGAATTAATTTGTGATATTCCCCAACAGATGGACATTAGAATATCTGATTGGTACTTCTGTTCTTATACTGTGTATGGGTATGTATGCCCTTTCACATTCTGTGGTTAAATATATGTTCTATGGTTGTATTGACATTTATGGAACTATAACAGATTAAGCAGTGCCATAAAGCCCTGTGAAAATGACTACATTTACAGCATAGCAGAAGATAACTTCATTTTTTTTTCTCTCCAGAAAGGACTAATATGAGAATTAAAAAAATCACTGAACTGAGATGTAACTTCAAGAAAAATTACTGAATAATGTTTCAGGTCTAGAGTGCCAGTGTTGATGTCTGCAATGGGATACAGTTTATTGTTGCCAAAATTGCAAACAATTCATAGTAAAGACTGTACAAATACAGTATGGTTAGCACCAACATTGCTCCATCTAGTAAATAATTAAAATAATACAAAGAAGAATTAAAATACATACAATTATATAATTAACTATAATATTATTAAGTGTTTATAATTAGAGGGCTTTAACAATCTATATTTTTTCAATACACCTTTTATTTCAATAACTTTTAAATACTGTTTTACTACTGTTTTATTTTTAGAAACGTAAAAGCAGAACATGCATTTCTATTGTGCAAATTTCACCTTTCAATGCCTTCAAAAGCTGACACAATTGAATAAAATGTGCTCTAGAGCTCAGTCTTTAATGACTCGTTTGAGTCAAAATGACACTTTGACTGTAAGCATTGTAATAATGTGCTGAGAAATCATGTTATACTTCTGAGGTGAAAATTACTATAATAAAAGAACAGTAATTATTACTATTATTCTTTTTAATTATTTTTTTGGGGGGGATTAAAAATACAGTGTGCAGTGTCATGAGAGTGATGTCACTTTTATTATCACTTTGCATGCTGATCTGATTAATGCTGGGATAGGAATTCCCCAAGAAAAATATGTTTGCTGCTGTAAGCAGTGCTCGTAATCCAGTAGATGGCATTCTTCCCACTTGGCCATACTTTCCAGACCAATGCCCCAGTAATGCATCAGTAACATTCCACTGTCCTTCATATACAGCATGAAACTGATGTCTTGACTACTTGGTCAATGCCAATGCTATTTTTGAAAGAGTAAGGTTGGTAACCCTTATCTCCTTGATAAATTATACTTTGAGCCTAAGCAATTTGACCTTCCTAAAGTTAACTTATTAATTTAATTCAATGTGTGAAGCGCTTTCTAATTTCTCTACCTGAACACTGAAACCCCTGCAGTACAGTGGGGCTGCTGGCACATAACGGATGCCATATCACTCAGATGGGAAATGGTGAACGAAAGAGTCCTCTCCTATACGTAAAATAGTTTGGGATCATGTGGCATGTAAAGCACAATACAAATGGAATTAATATGAATGTTACTGAATTCAATTTATAATGAATTAATAATAGGAAAGGACTGCACGAGCAAAGTAAATGTGCATTGATGATGATGATGTTATCCGGTCAGTCGGATCCGACTCTCAACTTTTACCCAACTCTTTTGTATGAATTAATCATTAAAAAATTTAACTTCTGAATATAACAAAGAAAATAAGTAGCAATACATTGAATTCATAATAAAGAGATGGTTTGGTTTGTACTGTATTAATAATTGAGGTTTTATGTTAATCATGCTCAGTCCCTAAACAAAAATCCCTACATGCCCTATAGAGGGCACTAATTCCTTGGGAACCCAACAGAAAGAATTGCTACTGAAAAATGCCATAGATACACGGTAATTCGTATCACGTCTAAATACTAATATCAATAACGTCTTTGTGAAATACTGCAATTCCTAGACTAATGAGTTAAATATTTTGTTACAAGCAGTGTTATATGTCATGTAGTCTGCTAATGGATTTACTTCAACAAAATATCCATAAGACATTATTCTGGTGAAAAAAAGTTTGATTCCAACAATCATCCAGCCACAATGTGTATGACTTGAACAAGTCACATCTGTTTTGCAGATAAAGCAGGCATGACATTAAACCGGAAGATCGAGGGTTCAAAGCCAAAGTGGTGCATTGCTATTGCATTATTGATCAAGGTTATTCACTTGAACTTAAATTTCAACCTAAGAACGTAAAATTAGAAACAGAACTTGCTCATTATCAAAAAAACACTCCAGTAATTTACACAGATGGCTTAATATGACTTCTATGTGGACTATACATGCATTTCTTTACCCAGATGCTATTTACACACTTTTCATAATATTTTTATTTTTTACAGTAGTTTATGTAAAAACTCAATCAATCATAGTGACTATACAGTACTGCAAAGAAAGCTAATTAGTATTAATCTAATAAAAAAGAAGAAGATTAAAAAATATTTTCTCGGCAAAGAATATTGTTCAGGGTTATGGGTTTCTTCACCTCAAAAAGACTTTAATAAATCATGATTTTCTGTGTCATAAACACTGGCAATCAGAATTTCCTTTACGCATGACACTAAACACAATTGGCTGTGATAAGCTGACCACTGTCATATATATATATACTAATGAAACATCACATACTGTACAATGATTCAATGATCACGGCTGCTTTGTTATTGTAAAAAAACAAAAAAGGGTATAATTACTATATATTCTTCCTTATGGGAATGGGTAAAAGGAACTCCTCTTTATTTCAGTGCTGGTGTGTTTGACTGTACTAATAGTAACAGAAATCTGGTGATGCCATTTAAATAATTTTATTTTATGAATTTTAAAAATATAACAACCTTCAAGTTTTTTGTGTAAGAAACCATATAATTCCACATTATCACCATTTGTAAACGTATTTTAATCTGCATACCTTTGATTATTAAATCAGTCAGTTAGAAACACTATGTGAATATGTAAAGAAGTGGCAATCAGCTGTTTACTATCAATAGTATGGGGAGCTCTGTAATCTTTTAGTGATAAGGAATTCTAATTGTGTGTATCGAACAACAGGTTATTCACATACCTTTGGTTATAAAAGAACCTGTTCTGCTGAGGGCTGAGTTGTTGCTTGAAGTGGAGTCACAGCGCAGAAGAGGTTCGGATTCGTCAACAAAGAATCCCTTGGTCCTGTCCACAGGAGAGTGCTCCACTACAACACCCATGGACTCTGAAGGCTTGTGGGTAGGGCTGGGGCATTGGGCTACATTCACAGAGGTCATCAGATGGTTCAGATCAAACTGGGAAAAAAAAGTACAGAATGCAGGGAGAAACTAAATCACCTAAAAATGTAAAGTTTTAAAATAACCCCATTTATAAACCACAGGGATCTTTTATTTATGGGACACCATATTAAGGAGCCCTGAACCACCGACAGCTATGCCCTCAATTTTCTCCATTCTACGTCAACATGTTATACAAGCAAAATCTATGAAAGAACTCTGTAGATTAACAGAGGAAGAGAATGTGCCACCCACATGCCACATGGCTTGTATCAAACTCCCACATGTTCTAATATTATGCATAACTGTAATCTAAATCAAGTTAATTGTAATAATTGAGCAGTATAAAGGGCAAAACATTACTAAAAAATAAGAACTGAAACAGAAAAAATTCAATTTCTTGTGGGTGTTTACTCGAGTAAGCTATCTTATTAGAGACATACTGGTATCGACGTGTAAATTCACTCTGGTTTCTGTGTCTCATACACCGCAGCCAGAGATTATTGCTGTAGCCTGTCAAAGCACAGACTCCACAGAGTATCACTTAATTTAAAAGGTTTATTTTAAAGGAAAGGCCTTTTCATCTGATTGCTTAATCAGAGGTATGTAAACTAAAATTAAGTCATCTTATTAACACATAGAAACATTATTTGGATATGTAAAGCAATGGCACTTTTCTACCAATACTATGGGGAGATTAGCACATTTTTAATTATATGAAGTTACTATTTTACCGTCGGTAATAATAGGACAGGGAGACCTACTCCTCTTTTGTCTTTTCATCAGGGCCCTGTTATTTCTGCCTTTTTTTTCTTTTTTAATCTGTTTTAGTTTGTTCAAATACTGTGTTTTTTATTTGTATTGTTATATATGGAAAATAATTTAATCCTAAAGTGGTCATAGTTGTATGTTTAGTTTAAAGTTCCCACTCTACATAATCTCAAAATTATGTATAAATAATATAAAGGCAATTGCAAAGTGATGTACACCTTGACAGTCATGGCTATTTAAATTTAATTTCAAACTTTAACTAATATGATCTTTATACATACATACAAAACTTAAGTTAAGGAGAATGTGTATTTATATTTTTTATTTCATACGATGTTGTAAATGTATAGTAGAATATTAAACAGTACATCTGGAAAATTAAATAAAGCATGTACTGTATCTGATTCCATTAATGCGACAAAATGCAAAGCTGTACTTAAATGTACCCTAAAAACAATAGCGTATGACAAGAAAATGACCACTCATAAAAATAATGACCAATACTCATAAAAATGATTCAGGATGTACATACAACATGAAGTCATCTAATATCATCATCGGTCATCTATAAAGATTAACAAAGGCATGTTCTATAGATGACTCTAGAGGCTAAGAATGCAACACATTTTTAAAGGTCAGAACCACTGAACAGTAGAGGAACTCCAGTTCAATTAGCTGAAAAAAAAATGTAAGCAATATCCTGAATACTAAAAACCCTAAAAAGAAGAACAGACTCAAACTGAATAATCCTGCCAACAAATATGGCTCATTTAGTTATGCATGTTAGGCAAGATTAAAACTGACCTATCAAGCATCAGCCACTAATGCAAAATAAAAAACCTTTACAATGATTTTCTGTGGTTTCCCACGGAGACTGTCACTGTATTTTACCATGGTGAGGCAGCAGTGGGAGATGAATTAATTGGATAAGTGTTGAAGGGTTAGAAGATACATTCACACATGACTGTGATTAAAGGAACTTTGGTATATAAAGGCTTTATGCCATTACTGTAGGTAGTGGTTGGCCTTTAGAAGAGTAATACCATAACACTGACTGGACCTTAGCTGTGGACCCCTGGTTGTGATGTTTGTGTTGCAAGGAACTGACTCATCACCGGTTGGAGTAAACTGACAAAGATCTAGATCGGTGAGGCTGCTGTGTGGAATTTAGACATCACTTGCTCAACTGCCTCAATCCAATAGATCCCAATACACATGCCTCACTAAGCAGGGAAGTGTCTATGATAAGACCAGAGTGGCCCATGACTGTTTTGGGGGTAGCAGAGGAGGTCCCAGGAGGAAAAGGGGTAGGAAATCCAAGATTGGAGACCAGATACTTGTTATTTCCAAAGTACGGGGGGAGCACGCACTAATCCAAGTGTGCGCTGAGCTTGAGTAAGCTTGAGTATGGTCATTTCGATTTGTGCTCAGACAATCTATTAGGGTTATAAAAGTATAACCTGCTTTATTATACTTTTCAAAAAGAGAGACTTTAGTCTCCTCCACTCTTCACCAGGCTAACAGTCACCAGGTTAAGAAAGGTTCCAGGGATTTCAAGGAGAAATCCAGGCGTGTTTAAAGGAGTTGGCATCAAGACACTTTTCAGATACATTTTACCATCTTGGGGACTGCTTCATCTCGGTTTCAATACAAAAGTGTTAAAGTGTATAGGTGGCTGTTTGTTCTACAGTACGCATGGTTAGCTACCCTGCTCCTGCCAAAATGAAATATTAATCATATGTATTTGCTAACAAAATGCTTTATCAGTTGTTGATGTTCCTCTCTTTCTCACACCCAAAGGAGGCTCCACAGCTAAAACGTTGTGTTTCTCTTCTTCTCTTTTCAGCATGTAATACACCTTTACTTGTTCCTTTGCAGCCTGTGCATGCAGACACACCTACCTTTTACTAACATGAACAGTTTTGAATATTATGTTAAAGTTCACAAAAAGACATAAATAAGAGTAAAGTAGTAACTTTGTTTTTATTTTTATTGTATGTGCAATTACATTATAAAAGCCAAATGCAAATAAGGAAAACGTCTATGTTTAGGATGTCCTTCCATTATGCATTTGCTTCTGTCTTTAGGGTAATGGTCATGAAATAAACTAAAGCAATGTATTGTAAAAGCTGTTCCTTAGATACACTTCTTTTTTAACTTTCCTTATGTGTCAGCAGGCTGGAGACTTTGTTTACATCAATGTTAATTCGATTACAAAAAGGAGTCTTACGCTGACTCATTGAAAGAACAGGTTATTACAATGATCAGCTAAGCAGTAGGGAACATGCTAAGCCAATTAAGGACATCTTAACAAAGGCATATTCTTTCTGACTTGTATCAGAGTGGTATTCTAGTAGTACCTAGAAGGATCAGATACTTAAATGATTATATACTTAAAAGTGCTTCCCAAGTTCAATAACTTATTAGCATTCTATAATTGTTTAGTGTAATTGTGTAAAAATTGCCAGTTATTGTAGGGTTCCAGCACTTTTCACCCTGTATTACAAAAAATATTTTAAAATATGATCAACTGTGAATATCTGCAGCACCAAGTGGTAATCAGTCTAGATTTATAGTCACATTATCTAGTACAAAGCACAAAATACTGCTCTAATTACTGTATATTGTAATTGAAATAAAAAAGAAAAAAGCTTTGATAAGTATTTACAAAGAAAGATTACAGACACTTAATCTTTTAAGTAAACATGAAAAATAAATAATTTAAAACCCTTTTGCAATATTTTGTTTTGTAAACTTCAAACTCAAATGTTCAAACTTTTATGAGTAAAAGAAGTTAAATCTGTTTTCACCCCCATTACTATGGCAAACTTAAATTAGTTTAGGTGTGCAAAATGTCTTTGTCAACTTGCATAATTTATTGAACTCCATCTGTGAAATAATAGTAGTTCAATGATTTTGGTACAAATATGCCTGTCTCTGTAATGGTCTCTCAGCCAGGTAGTAAATTTCAAGCAAAGATTAAATTATGAAGAACAAATAGCTGTCAAAACAACTCAGGGATAATATTGTAGAAAGCAAAGATCAGGAGAAGGGTTTAAATAATTTCAAATAGCCTAGGCATACCTCTGAGTACACTGAAATGGATCATTAAGTAGGGGAAGGTGTATCATACCATCCAGATGCTGCCTAGATCACGCTCTCTCTCTTAACTGAGCAGCTGAGAGAGGACAAAACTAGTTTGATCTCCGTTAGGCCAACAGTAACTAGATGAGATGGGATTAATGTCCATCAGTCTACAATATCACTCCATGAAGGTGATTTGGTAAATTTATCTCAAATTAAACATGAAGTTTGCAAGAAAGAATATAAGAGATACAGCAAACAAATGACAACATGTTTTGTTTTAAGACAAAACATTTTTGGAACTTTCTGGTCTAAACGCAAACAGGTACATTCCTGCTGGTATATTCCTGCTGTCAAGCGTGGTGGCAGCAGCATTGTGTTTTTGAGCTGCTTCAAATATTGGTCAAGACAGAAGAAAATGAAGCAAAGTCCCTTCACCCAGAATATTGACTCAAGGAGGTGATGTCATGTTCCACATCCCTTCTCTAGAGGGCACTCCTACTCTTTTCTGTTATCAATTAGGTTCTATATTTCCCGGTGTGTCTTGTTTGTATTTTGGTTTATAAGCCTAGCGTTTCCGCAGTTCCTGGCTCAGCTTTGGAAGACGGACGTCTGAAGGCCTGCCTACCACCAGGCTTGGAGGAAGCCTGAGGGCATAGGCCTTCATCCCTGACGTCCTGACCTGTGAGCCAGGGGCTCGTACGGCCTGGTCCTGTTGTGCTTTTATCTCTCTGTGTTCCTGGTCTTTGTTCCCCTTCCCGGGGATTTTAATCTTGGATGGATCTCCCAGCTTTTGGATTACGGACTGCACCGTGACTACCCCATTTGGACTTCCCTGGATTTGGTTGCCTTAGCACCAGGCACCGGATCACCACAGTCACCACCCCTTGTCAGTCATCCTGTCCTAACCCTGCTGTGTCTTCCCTGATGTTCTATTCCAGTCACTTCCGGATAATACCGTCTTGCATAGGGTCTTAAACTACGCATTTCACAGGAGTCAGAACAGGCTCCCGTGACAGGTGAATACTTATGCAATCAACATATTTTAGTTTTCGACTGGGTGTTGGTGAATACCATTAATAAAAGGCATTATATTTATAAGTACTTCTACTTAACTACTTTATATTAGATCTGGTTGATAAAAAGTAAATAAGACAAATGTGTTGAAAATTTGATTCTTGAATTAGAATTGATCACACTGCCAAGGATGTATGACTCCTCCACATATAAATGTAAAATTCACACTAAAATACTTCTAAAATGGCAGTGGCAGCCATAGGCGCACGTGAAAGGAAGCAGAAAAGGAGTTTCAAAACTTCTTCCAAATATACTAGAATAGCTACACCAATTTCTTTTTTCAAGTCTACTCTCTTCAGCTTGAAGTAGTCTTCCTCTCACCTCTGATGACAAGTTAGGTTTTTAAAGCTGATCTCAAAATTCAATTATTTAATTTGCTTCACTCTGTACAAGACACAAGAGAGGAAAGTCTCCAATTACAGTACACTGTGAAAACATCAAATCAAAAATAATGTGAGGCTGATAGGAGGCTAAAGAGCACTACAAATGTAATGCCAGGATATAAATCGTGTATATTTCTAAACATTTATAATTGATATAGGTTTAGAGTATTGCAATTTCATCTGGGTCACTTCCATTTATATATCAACTTAATAGGAACAAGTAAAGGTTTATTACAAGCTGAAAAGTGAAGAAAAGAAACAATGTTTCGGCTGTGGAGCCTTCTTTGGGTGCCTTCTTGAACTACTGTATATCAACATAATTGTTTATAAACCACTATTCTGTCAAGCTTTGTAACTTCCATCATTAAGAATGTGTAATATTCTAACAGATTAATTACTTATAATTAATAATGTAAAAAAGTTGTTATAAGAAAGTACTAAAAGAACATAGACAGGGTCTCATTATGTTTTTTTTTGGAGATCGAAGTTAGCATTGGGACATACAAGTTTTATCTAGCCAGCACATTTTTTGAATACTTGAGTACAGCATGTACCCTTTATACTGTAATGTGCTACCTTCAATATCCAGTCCAGTAATTGGCATCCATGTTTATTTGCAGTGATCCATTACAAGTACCAACAGCAAGTCTATTAGTGATTTCATAAAGATAAAGCCATTATTAAGAGGTGCTGACAAGCACGCTCTGTGTCAGTGTAGTATTATTAAGCGAAATGAGAATTCCAAGTAAAAACAATGAGGCTTTAATATGTAACCTTGTAGAAATAAGGATACTCTGAAATATAACCTTATGTCTAGATGAGAATAAAAAAGAACAACTTGCTCTTCAAACACTATTGGAGAAGAATGATCTACCTGTATTTTTATGGCAGATAGAGTACATACAGTAAGACATTATGCGGAACATCACTATTCTCTGAGGCAACACTACAACTAAACTGATATTAAACAGGTTTTTATATTTTGGAGTTGTTACAACTGATAGAGTAATCTGCTCACAGACATTTAATATATTAATGGAGTATTTTTAAATGACAGCATTAAACATCATGCTTATACAAGTGGTGTTAACATGCAAATTACATGATCAAAAGCACCTGACTAGCATGAACTCAAAAGGATTAATTAAAGAGAATATTAATACAAACTACCCAAAAAGCAACCAGTAAACACAGGATTCACATAGGTTTGTGCTTTCTGGTATGCAATGAGGTATAGACATAACCGGCTTGCTCAGAGATAAGCTAATGACCGACTTGTAGCAAAGGTAGCCATTCTCTGCAATCCTGGTGACCCCCAGTCAACTGTGGAAACAGCCACTGAAACAAGATGGTGTGGCCAACAGCCTTTCTTCAACTTTCTAAAGAACTAACAGTTGGACAGGATTATATTTAATTTAGCCAAATTAACTAATTAGTGGATCAGGTCAGGCCTGAGCTTGATTTTGTGCAAAATGCTATTTTCATATTTCAATATGAAATAATTGACTAAATATTGCTCCAAAGGAACAAGTAATAGGTTTATTCCATGCTGAAAAAAAAGAAGAAAGAGAACACAACGTTTCAGCCGTGGAGCCTTCTTCAGGCCTTCTTCAGTAACATTGCTCCGTTACTGAAATGTTATTTTCTTAGATCCACACTGTTCATGCATCCATAAATATAGAAGAGAATGAATAGCAGAGATCAATGAACTACAATGGACCAAGCACCAACATAAACTATTTTGCAGAGAATATGAATTCATTTCAGAGATTAGGTCAATCTTGATGCTTACCTGAGGATTATCTTCCATCACGCCCCGGATCTTTTCCACCACATCATTGCGTCTGTGCCTTCGAAGGGCATTAATAAGTTTGGCGAGATTGGCATCAGCATCTCTGATAGTCCAGTGTTGCAAAGCAGCATAGGCCCGCTCGTGGTCTGCTGTGTACCCATTAGAGAATGCTGCCACCTCCCGCTCAGTTGCGTTTGCCAGATATTGGTACATGTCAATCCACTGGCTACCCATTTGTGCCGACACCAATTTGAGGATATCCACACCTGGAAATGGACAGCATGATCATAATGACATACTTGTTTATTTGTTTAAGAAAAAAATACACACCAAAATATATTGCACTGTCCATAGTATAACGTATACAACATACTTCGTGGGAGGCAAACATTTCTGCTGGACACTACAGGACACAAGAACACTTAATAGCCAATAAAATGTGTGTCTACTTTGCCACTTTCTCTTTTCTCTTGTGCTGGGTATTTGACCTGAGTTTCATCACTTAAAGGTTTCTTTTTTGGATATTTTCTCCTCTCTACCTGTTGATGCAGATTTAAAACTTTCTGGCATGGTCTTTTAGCTATCAAAAAAGTGGTTCCAGGATTCTTGCTCATGTACATTTAGAGGCTTTGCTTTCAGAAAGAACAGTCATGACTATTATAAAAGTGAATTGTGCTGCAACAATGACTGAGAGAACCATGCTGGTAAATGAACAAGACATCTCTGTTCATCTTTAAATATCTTTTTGAATACAGCACAATTCCTTGTAACAGTTCCATATGCTCTTTGTTTGACTGCATCATTTTTTCACAGAAACTCCATTCATTCTGCATCTACTCAATGTCTCAGTAATGACCTATTCTTGTACACCTATCGCAGAAAACACATAATAATGTAAAGTCAATCTGAAGGGAGGGTTGTGCTATTTTTCCATTTTCTGGACCACACTCAAATTAAAATGGTGATGTATATGTCTTTCTCTGCATAAACTGAACCTTTTTTCAATATTTTGCATAGCTCTAAGCAGTCACAGCATATGCATGGGTGATATATGGTAATGAAATTAATCTAGATACAATGGGTAACACCTGGCTGGTGCCGATATTTCCAGCTTCAAAGCAAGGGGGAGTTTGCTGGGTGGTGCTCCCAGATTCAGTGATCAAATCATAAAGTCTACATTGGTTTAGCTTAATTATGTTCTGTGTAAATGATTAAGTTTCAATTAAAAGTAAAAACCAAAAACCTCCTTGTTCCTGATCATGCATAAATACCAGACTGGAGATAAGTATTTGAACGTTGTTAAGAGAGTTTGCTCCTTTTTTTGGATTTCTTTGTGAAGATGCCCCTGGTTAAAAACAGCCTCTCCTGGTTAGTGAATGGGTTTTTAGAATAGGGAGATAGGTTCCCATTCATTTTGTGGCATCCAGGTATGCAGAGAGAGTTTTAACCGCAGGCGGTATTCTGTTTGGTTTAGAGGCAGCTTTCTCTTTTATGTCCTTGTGTGTTGTTTAGTGTGGGTATTCACTGTTAATAAATATCTAACCCAGTGTCCCTGAATTATTACTCTTTTCAACTAGGCTGTGCCAGAAAACGAAGAACTCACGTGCCTCTAACTACACAAACCGCTTGGGTATATTCCTGGCGAAGACACAGTATTTGCAAGTTCGCGGTTTAAATATGATTATTTAATTTACGTATTGATATATCCATTCTGCTAATTTCTGATTTTCTCCATTCTCATACCACCCTATTTGTAACAATATAGAATTGCAAAATAAAACAATTAACTGAGCACAACACAGCTGCAGCTGCTTCCAAAGCCTGAAAACTATGGAATTGTGTATTCATTTGTAAACAAAAAGAAAATCACCCTCCCATACTGCATCTGCTCACCATATCAGTCCCTTTCAAACACAATGCTCTAAGCCACCTGTTACACCACACCCCCGAGGAGCGCGCCGGGTTCCTGAGAAGGACATTTTGGATCCTCAATTGATTACCAATTTCTGCCGGCATCTCTCCAATCGATCCTCTAGGGTGTCGGGAGCCACCCCTGGGGAGGGGGGTAATGTTACACCACGCCCCCAGAGGACTCGTTACTCCACTTCGCACCAGCACGGTTTCCAATTAGCCTTTTACCGCAGCCTGTTTAATGCTTTACACTCTCAACTGTGCTCAGTATTAGGTTTTCCTGGCTAGAGGAAATCATCTTCCTATGATTAATTACGTCTTGGTTTTTGTCTTCCTGACCCTGGTTTGTTCTCCGACTACATCTCCTGGTTTTGTTTTGGTACTTTGACTATTGTTCTGGCTTATACTCTCAGCTGCCTCACGGCTTACAGCTCTGCTTCTGATTTTGTACTTTCGTACCGGTTTGTTTCCCTTCGGCTTTCAGACCTCGGACTGTTTAATCGGCTAGGCCTCTGAAGTTCATCCTGATTATTCTGCATAGGGTCCTCATTAATATTCCGTAACACCACCTGAGAGTATCAGGGGTTTAGTGATATGGAATTTACACCAAAAAAAACATAATATTCTAGTTCTCTTGAAATAATGACATCTGTTAACATGACCTAACCTCACCTACCTGTAGATTTTATTTAGATTCTGTCAGAGACCAGAGATATTATTCCATACTGTAATTTAATGGTATAGTGGTTTAGCAGGGAATTTATTTTGGGGCAGTTTCAAACCTTTAATTACGATTTAGAGTAATGCATGAATGTGATGGTTTTTTTGTATTATTGTTTCATTCAAAGTATTTTTTGGCAAACTATTTTTAAATTTGAGGACATTTTCTTCTACATTCTGCTTAAATGCACTATGGTGAGTTAAAGATTATTATTTAATTTTCCTGGACATTTCTTTTGCTATGCTTATAATACCTGATGAGCCACACAGCTCATTTCCCTGATGATGTGGCCGTTCTGGGCTAAAATAGCTGTGATTTGACTGGACAGGAAAAGTAGGTCATGGGTAAGTTACCTTAACCAACCAAAAACTAATAATGATAATCATCATCATCTATCCAAAACCACACCAAGCTAACAGTAAATGCCCTTATTCCAACACACTCTTTTTTAGGAGCTTTGAAGGAAGACTGGAAATTTCTAAACTGCAAGGCTGGGTATCAAATTCATTATGAAGAAATGCGTCACAAGACCTATGTAGGTCAACAAACCATTTTGAACAGTATGGGAGTTTTGCCTGCTATTTGTCACAGCTCATTATATTACAGAAAAGGGAGATGAAAGCACACAGCCAGGGGTCTAAAGAGGCTACTCACTATGTTTCCCTCAGAATGCAGTTCTCAGAAGCTAAAAGAAGCCTACATGGAAAAACTGGTACTTTACAATACCGTTTGAAAAAAATATGTTTCAAAATACAATTATTTCCAATTTGAAGTCAATGTAATTCAGTAAAATTCAATCTTACATCTGAAAAACAATGCTGCTGAATGATTAATATTTCTTGTTATTTTTAATTCTTAGAATAAAATATTAAAGCATCATAAAAGTAATAGTTTTTATTTCAAATATTGAAGACAACTAATGTTTTTAAAAAAATAGAATCTGTTAGATACACAACTCTGTTGCAACTGGTGGTGGTCATCAGACATACATCTGGATAACATAAAAAACCTCAATCCACAGGAAAACTGCAAGCGGAAAGCTCCGTGCTTGTTGATAATAATTGTTTACACTTATATAGCGCTTTTCTGGACACTCCACTCAAAGCGCTTTACAGATAACGGGGACTCCCCTCCACCACCACCAATGTGCAGCATCCACCTGGATGATGTGACGGCAGCCATAGTGCTCCAAAACACTCACCACACATCAGCTATCAGGGGGGAGGAGAGCAGAGTAATGTAGCCAATTCATAGAGAGGGATTATTAGGAGGCCACGATTGGTAAGGGCCAATTGGAAATGTGGCCAGGACACCGGGGCTACACCCCTACTCTTTTCGAGAAGCACCCTGTGATTTTTAATGACAACAGAGAGTCAGGACCTCGGTTTTACGTCTCATCCAAAGGACGGCGCCTGTTTTACAGTATAGTGTCCCCGTCACTATACTGGGGCATTAGGACCCACATGGATGGCAGGGTGAGCACCCCCTGCTGGCCCACTATACCTCTTCCAGCAGCAACCTTAGTTTTTCCCAGGAGGTCTCCCATCCAGGTACTGACCAGGCTCACACCTGCTTAGCTTTAGTGGGTTGCCAGTTGTGAGTTGCAGGGTGATATGGCTGCTGGTATATCTAGATGTATACAAAGGTAAATTTAAATTAATTAAATAAAGTAAATTAATTAATTAGTATTCTGCAACATATATGTTGATGTAATTCCAGCGGTTAGAAGGATGGCAAACAAAAACATGCCATCTAGTACTGGGGCTTTAACTTGTCATAGGTGGGTGAATTTTGATTTTCTTCATAAACTTTGATTGCATCTAGGTCATTTATACTGTTGCAGAATACTACTAATTAATTAATTTACTTAATTTAATTAATTTAAATTTACCTTTGTACACATCTAGACAGCTGGGCATTTTATTGGAGCTATTCAGGTGAAGAACCTTGCTCAAGGGTACAGGCATCTCACCTGGGATTTGAACCAACAATGGTCCAGTCAAGTCCAGAACCCTAGCCTCTACTCCAAATGGCTGCTCGAATACACCTAGAGCTAGTAATAAGGCTGATGGCAGCTGATAAACTAGGATTTAAACAAGGAGAATGTGAGTGGTCCAAAGTGCAGGAATGCACTGCAGGAAGATCTAAGATTTAAGGCTTAAAAACAATACAAAATCTACAATAATATTTTATATTATTTCCAACTAGAGTTTCATTAAGAAAACAATGTATTGAAGGTATGCATACAAAAGAGTAAATAAGTGCTAATAGCAAGTTTCTTTAAGTTTGAGAATTAAAAATATTAGTGCAATAGAAAGTAAGATATACTGAAAGATCTACAGTAGCTCAGTTAATAGATTACCAACTGTGTGTAAGAAGATGAGTCAGGATATCATGATATTTATAGACTGAAGTAACAAAAATATTTAATTTGTCTCCTAAGGAAAATAGCAACATTGAAAAACAACAATGCTCATTTGACTCTGTATTTTCTTTAGAACATCTTAAATTACTGAACGGCTGTAAATGACACTACTCTCTAAAATAAATTCATCTACAATAGGTAAGGATCTTTATCATGACAAAATCCAAAAAGCCCTTTAGCAGAGGAGCAGAGTAGAGAGGAGTTCTGCTATAGCTGAAAGTACGCCACGTGCATGGGAGTTTCTACAATAGCCTCTGAGACTAGATCCTCCTATGGCCTTTGTGCAAGTGCTATTTTATTTTCATGCAGTAATCCTAGTCAGGCACCAAACCAGCTGCAACAGGTTCTGAAAACAAATCCTTTCACCGTGAGCAGAAATGTCCCCTTTCTTCTCTGGTCTTTATTACAGCAGAAAAAAATACCATTCGGTTCAAATGGCGTCAACATAAGGTGTGTGTTCAGTGTAATCATCCGAGATTTGCAAACAATTAAACAAATATTTAGATACAAAGCCTGCTCATCCACTGGTGATGGGACTTCTTACATTGTTACTTCTGACTCTATGGACATCACAGAGCAAAGTAATGTCAAAACCTCTGTTTTAAAGAATTAAAGAACTTCACTTCACATCACTTCATTCCATATACAATTTTCATTTGCTGTTATTCTAGCACACTGTATGTTATCAAAGAGTATCTATCATTTGACAGAACAGTATGACAAATATATGCAATTAATATATCTATTACAGATTATATATTATATAAATCATATCTATAATTTAATCATTATTACAGGAAATTCTCACAACTCAAAACACGCAAAATGAATAGAAACACAAGTACTTGTAGGTGTCAGAAATGTGATAACTGTGAAGGAATTGTAAAAAACACTAGTTAGTGAAAAACAATAGAAAAAAATCACCAGGATAAAGCTATAATAATAGGTTTTGTCTATTGGCTTACCATGGTTATAACATGGTAAATTGTAGAATACAATATTTATGATTACACCATACATAGTTACACATTTATTTTAAACTTAATTTCAGTTTTATTTACTACACTTTATTCTGCTTTTTTTCATGCAGTACCACCCCAAACTTTCATAATTTAAGTAATGGGTATGGTTGTAAAAAATAACACCCATTGTGAATTAAGACAGAGTATCACAAACATTCTTCTATGGATGTGTTTCTCTTGCAACATGTTTATTACTGAAGGTCATGATGTTCTCATGGTGGAACAAGTCTGAGTTTAATAAGTAAAATTAGTTTCAGTGCCCTAGGTGTTGCTCACTAAACACCCTGAATTGATAAAAACAGTATTTTGTTTATGAAACTCCAAATAGCTGAGTTTTACCTGGATATTTCTATGTACATACAGTAAATGCTGCCAGAGCAAAACTGCATATCCATTCAACTAAAAATTGTGTAGCTTTTGCTTAAAAACAGTAAATGTAGTTGTTCTTTAAAGTAAAAAAATAATTAAACTTCAAAATCCCAACCCATAACAACAAACTTCTGACATACTAAATGATTGGAAATGTTAACTTTCCTTTGATTTTTAAATTCTCTCACTACACGTGTAGTTCCCCAAATTGAAATTATTTTATTAACTTAAAATTAGGATTGTGAAATAAAAAATATCTTTATATTATTACATTTTTTAAATATTCTTTATATATTATAAACTCTATATCTTTAAAATAACTTAATTCCTTGTATTGTATTCAGGGCCCCAGAATTTAAATACAGCATCTGTGCTGTTGTAATCATAATGGGTAAGATGTAAAGTAATCATATTTGGCTGAAATGAATTGTGGGGAATTTTCAAATCTAAAAGTATTTTCAAAATACAATCAAAAATCAAAAAGAGATTAAATATTCTTAATGAACTGAAATAAAGTTACAATGACTCTGACCAAAAAACAAACAAAACATTTCAGCAGTGAGAAAGAATGGGCAGTACAACAATATCTTAGTTTAAATAATGAATTTCTATAAGCACAACACACACAAAAAACAGACTGCTTTGGATACATATATTTACTCATAATAATTAAAGTGTTATGAGCCAATTTCACTTCTAGTGTTGACAGTTTTGCTCTGTTTAGTTTCCTTAGTTGTAGACACAGACTTCAATGAGACACTAAAGTGTGGGAGCCTGTTTCTAGATCGCATGCATTGGAACAATGATAAACTTTACTGACACTGTAAAGTCCACTCAGAACTGGATTAATCTGGTTCAAACTGCACAAGGTTGGAGCTCGCAAAACCGGATATCTGAAGCTGACATCTAGAAGCTTAACACTGCAGTACTTAAGTTTCGGTACAGTAACCTAGCAGCTGGCAGCTGCACTTCCCATTACAATTAGACAGCTCAGACAGCCACCTTACTTAAATCTTTTTATCTATGTACAGTACTTACAGAAGGTTTTGCAAAGTTTTTAACAAATAATACACATTACAGCAGTGAATGTGCAATTTCATAATGTAATTTATTAAATTTATTGTATTTGGTTTCCATACGCATAGAGTATATGTAAATAATACAATCCTGTATGTGAGTAGTAGTATATTGTAGAACACTAGTAGTATATTGCAGAGTATATAGTATACTATATACAGTATTATATACTACTACATATAGCAGTATATGCTGGACATATAGCAGTAGTGAACTCCATAGTAATACTTTCCCAAGAATGGCTTGAAATGGAATATTTCAAATACACTACTAATCTTTGCAAAAAAAAAATCCTTTGACAATGAATCTTCCCTCTTAGTATATGCAAAAATAAACATCTATAGGAAAAAATAACATATATTGTAATACATACAAACAACACATCCAGAAGTATCTGATAACTTGGTCTTGCACATCATAAAGCACCTAAAGAAGGGATTCATACAAAAGGCTGATTTTCATGCCACTGATGCAATAATACAGTATGTGGGAAAATCTTCATGTACTGTAATTCTCTAATGGAAAAATACTACTACTGTACTTCTGCATACTTACTTGGATAACACTGTAAAAAATAAACTCTGTGGGGAGTATGGTCTTTACTTACCTTGTCCACTGGAATAGTATATCCACTTCTCTTTATTTGGAGTCGGCACAGCAGGTTTCTTTTGGATTGCCTTTTCCATGATACTGCTTGGGTCCTGTCTGGGCCCTTTCTTCAGCACCCTGGAGCTCCTCTTCACACTGCAGACCACAATAATCACCAGCACCAGCAGGATAAAAAGGACAATCATCCAGGGTAAGTGCTCATTGATGTCAAAGTGCTTGTGTGCACTGGGTCTGGGGGATCCCCTCCTAGTGGGCTTGTAGCCCAGTTTCTGGACCCTACTGTCCTCCAAGGTTTCCATCACTGGCTGTAATTTTGTAGTAGACTGATGACTGTGGTAGTCCCTGTGATGCTTGTGATGCCTCCTTGGTGATTCAGTAGCCTTGTCTTGCTTTGTGGCTAGGGATCCGACATGCTGTGAGTCATTGTCTGATGTGCTCACAGTTGTGTCACTTGGTTCTGTCACTGTGCTGGTCAACAAGCTTTCTGAAGTGCTGTCCTGACCACCTGTTGTTGAGTTAAAGATATCTAACATAGCACACACACAAAAAGAAAAGAATACTAGACTTAGTCCAAAGACAGGAGTAACCCAGACAGCAAAACAGACAGAAGAAATTCTAAAACTTTAATCCACTAACAACTAATCACAGAATACCCTCATTGGCACTGTAGCAACTGTGCAGCATCTTTTAATCTGACATTGAATCTAAAAGCATTTGGCCGCTCATGTTCTGAAAATGATTTTGTTGACCTAATTTTCTTAGAATTTATAAAATGTTATAAAGAACATACCACTATTTGAATTAAAATAAAAGAATAAAGATTATTTAATTTTGCATTTATAGCACATCATTCACGTATGCCTGCACTTGAGAGAATAGCATTCTCTAACAATTTAGCAAACTGGGACAAATATCCCCCCACTTGTATAGAGTTACAAGTTTTACAGTTGTTGGAGCTCTTTCACGACTAATGTGTAGATGTTGCTAAATCTTTTTCCATTCAATTTAGACAAAATACACAGAAACCCCAACACAGCAATAAACACTTTGGACACACAGCTCCTGAACCCATTTAATTTAAGGAAGATGTGCTTACAAAGCATCAAGTCATCAATTGACCACCGAAAACAACACCGGTGGCATCAATGGGCAGTTAAGAGGGAGATGGTGTTCAGATTATAAAAAAGAACTAAGTTCATAAGTGATTAACCAGCTAGCAATACAATTTAATAGTGCACTTTCTAGTACAATTAATGAGTACAACATTTCAGTGTTAAATTCCCAAACTAAAATTTAAAATTATACATGCATATTATGTATACACATTACTTCTTTTGAGCCTATTGTTAAAATTAAATATGAAAATTAATAAAGGACATAATAACTTTGTTACTGTGACTTATATCCATCATTCTATAAATTATTATGTACAAAATATATAAGGACCTTACATTTTCAACTTGTTTTATTGTAGTTTCTGACGCCCATGACCCTATTATGACTCATGTCAGGAGGACACAATGAAATATGAAGCTTCTATAGCCCATTGCAGTATTATTTCCCATTATCTTCTTTACAGTTCCCACCAAAGAACATGTTATTCTTTGGAGAAAGACAAATAATCTTAAAATTTGTTCCCATAAGCCTTATTACACAAAGGCTATAAACTAAAGTGTTACATAAAAACAGGCTGAGAAGTTCAAACAAACTACATCAATGCAATCCCATCTACATTAGTACTAATTTAGATATTCTTTACATTTTGACTGTTTTACATGAATTTATCTAACCACTATTTTATCAACCATCCGTTCTCTCCCACTTATATTATCCTCTATTTTAGAACAACATAAGGTCGTCCTAATGTTGTTTTTTGCAGATACTGTACATTTTATCATTTAAGCCTGACTGTAATTGAGTGGTTTTAGAAAGTTTACATTTTTATTATATTGTATATAGTACATCCTGGCTTAACCAAGATATTCACAGCAGAGGAGGCCAGAACAATTCTTCCAAATACGCAGTCAACACAAAATTCAAGTGTAACATGGGAGATTATGCCCATGACCCAACCAGAAAGAGACCAACACTTTGAGATCTCAAGATATTACATGGAAGAATAGTGAAAGTGTTGAAGAGAGTTCATAACGTTTGGATTGCAGAGAACACATATTGTATCCTAATATCTCCCAGTACAAAATTTGTGCATTCTGCTTGAGAACATGTGGATCTCAAAAAGGCTTTATCAGTCACCACAGGGTTGATGGAAGACAACTATCGTCAACAGCGAGGAATAGTTCATGAACAAATATCATGTACTATATACAGCCATTTTGGTAGGGTTATAAGCAAAATTAGAACTGATTTTTTTTATTATTTCTCATCAGTCACGGTCAGTGTAGAGAAAAAGAAAATAAACTATCAAACAAAACCATAAAAACATTAGTCTTCTATTAACTCTAATTCTCAACATTTCCCAACAAAGACATCCAGATATATGAGGTAATTTGGCCACTATTTAACTTTTAAGATATAAAGGTTCCCAAATGTATTCCGACTAAATAAAGGTAAGAAATTGGTATTATGAAAATTTTAAGATCTTGCTTGAAAAATTTTTTAAAGCTTTCTGATTAAAGGTAAAATGTTACCCAGAATATTACTGTTCTGGTGAGTTATGAAGTACAAAACTGGCCAAAAATTAACATTTTTTTAGCTTTGAGCGGGTGACAGGAAATTGACACCAGTGTTGACACTACTGTCTTTAGTTTATGTACACCACTGGCAGTTGCCCACCCTGTCAATCTTTACCTTTTTGTGCAAAGTCCGCAGAAGAGGCTTCCAAAAAAGCAGAACTCACTGGAGCCAGACTGGTGAAGGAGTGTGAGGGATGAGCACCACAGCTGTTATCAGTCTCTCTCGTTCCTGGAAAGATGATTGCCAGTCCCTGTGCTGTGCAGTTCGTATGAGTCCGGCACTTTAACACACTGGAAGACACATCAGAGAAGGTACCCCGGGGGCATGTTCTGCATTTGACATCTTCTACCTGACTACCCTTTCTCCTGACACCCCAGCCCTTTGAACACTGTGAGTGGGGTCTGCAGGTTTCATTATCTATGAAGAAACCAGGGGAGCAAGTGCACTCGCGGTCAGACAAGGCTGTACAGGGTCTCTTCTCAATAAAAGGTGCCAGACATGGTTCCTGACAGCGGTGGCATCGCTCTATTCCATTCACACGCTTGGTGTAGGTACCGTTCTGGCAGGGACTGCACTCCCTCAGGTTCGTATCGGTGCAATGTTTGGAAACATAGGTCCCCGCAGGGCATTTGTCACATGTCACAGTAATGCCTGTTCTGTGGTCAGTGTAGTTATAGGTCTCAGCAAGAGGGACGTCTACAGCAGGATTGGACGTCAATTTAACCTGAGCAGAATCACCACTGGTGAACAGGAACAGCAGCTGAAAACAAACAAGCACACAACAGTTATTAAAATGTGTACTTTGCACTCAATGCACCAATGTAACAAAAGTATTTTAAAAGACTAAACAGACAATGACACAAAATCGTTCAAAACTAGTAAATTGTTCAGTCATCACAGGGAAGTCACTAAGAAAAAAAAATCTGACGTTAATACAACACCTTTGAAACCATACCATGGTTGACCTTAGCTGGACTGAATTGTTATGTCATTATGAAACAGATGACTGTCTTATCGCTTTCATCACAAACACGACTACATTACTCTTTGCTTTATACGCAGTTACAGTAACTAGGCAATAAATATAAAAGATAATTACTAACTAATGTTCTTACTAATTTAACAAGAGATTACAGTAATTTAATTTTTAAATAGCAGTTTATTTCTTTAACCTCAGTGTGATAAACAACATTCAATAGCCCATTGAATATACTGTATAATAAAACCATTTTCAAAACAGTTGACTGCTGGTTGCAAATAAAGCAAAGGGTGATGAGAACTTATGAATCAGACAAGAGTTTCATATCCATTTATGAAAGTCCTTTTTTGTGCTCCCTGCAATATTGGCAGATGGTACAAATAGCCGCATCATCAGCTTTTTTTTAGCCCAGCTTATTTCATTCTTTGTAAAATTAAGTCAAAGTAATAACTTCTTCCCTTTGAATCTCACTTTCAAAGGGATTCTATTAAAATGTATCTGAACATGTTACTGTACATGTAGGAGGAAAACCCAAATTTATTGCCAAGGTATAAAAACTATCACTTAAAAAATAGTTACATACAGTAGACTATGTAACATCATATAAAGACGAGCTGTCTAAATTACTGTTATTATCATTAGGTATTTAAGAATATAAGGTACTTTTCAAATGCAATTATCCCAGAATCTGATTTACTAAAGCTGCATGCTTTATTGTACACAGATGAAAGTGACTGAATCAGTTTCAGTATTTCCAGGGACTCAAGTCTACTGCACATGAATAGTGATTAGACAAAATTGGGCTTTCGAATGGAGCAGCCATCTACCCACCAGTTCTGAAGTGAAGGAGACTGGAATACAGAACAAAAGTTCCTATTTTTTAATTTGTAAAGGCATCCTAGGCAAGTTAACATCATTTTACAAATTTGTATTTTTTTCTTCAAAAGGGTCTTATATAGTACCATAAAGATGCAAGTATTAAACAAATTTAATTATTATAATTCCTTTATTTTTTTAAGAAACTCATTTGTGTTTAACTGTTCCTTGTATAAAGACTGAGCTCTGAGTGAAGAGAGGGGGGCTAGATGTGTTTATGGAGGTCACAGATTTCTCACCTATCCCTCAGCAACACTTTTTGAGAAGTAAATTTATACAACAATGATTATTCAGAATGGCAAATAAAATGCTACTCATTAGGCAATAGTCTAAAACATAACTACAGAAAATACAGATAAAAAGTTTAATACATTAAAAAAAAACACACTCTCTTTACAAAATTATATGTATTGTAACCTTTTTTAAAAATGTTTGAAATCTTTATAAAAACACAAGGGCAATGGGATGCAATTACAATAGCTACAAGACAGGCATGTGTAAGATCACATGTATCGCAGGAAATATCTTGACGGGGAAGATTTATCATCTTCCTGAAATATGTATATGTAAGGTATATAGTATATAGTAAGTCATACTGTTGCCTTTGCAGCTCAGTTAAACATATGCAACACTGACATATTTCAAGAAACATGGTACGGCTCAGGAAGCCTTTCGGAATGTGAAAGGGTGAAGTGGTTAGGAACTTCACACTAGGAACAAAGATACTGTATCCAGAGATTTACCATCTTTCAAAACATACATTAGAAGACAAAGACACGACAGTGACATCCCTCACTTTTTTGCAATCATACTGTATGACCTGCAGAAAACCTGGGGGGACCCGTCCATTTTGTCTATCTACTGTAGTTACTGGCAGTTTGAAGATACAAGATACAAAATCCTGGTCATGCTCTTTGTCGAGGATTTTACAGAGTCAGCAACCACAACATGCTGCGTCAATGTGTTCCTCATATTAACACTTCCCTGCAGGAATAAGTGCCTCCTGCTAGCTGATCTGAATCTACTTCAAATGCACAGAAATATGAATGAGGTAACATGAGTTTAAAATAACACCAGCACATTCTGGGTTGCGTCATTCATCTTCATTTCAGTTCACAGATTAAATTAATCAATTTATTGTTGTTACACAGCAACAGTAGCATAAGGAACATTTGCATTTCCTGCCATGGGGAAGTTTAGTTTCTACAGAAGAAAAAAAACATTTTGATTTGTTTTTTCAAAACTGTCATGGAAACCAATGATGTCAGATTCTAAACTGATAAAGTAAGGTGCACCAGTGTTTTATCAGGGTAGCTCACTGAAACCAATGAAAATGACACAGCATAACTTTACACATGGAAACTGATATGATGTGCTATACTGTATGTTACAGGAACTGTTACTGCACTGAGGAGATCCAGTTCCCCACACAAAAATCCAGTAAACTTTACTGAATTGTAGCTGTGTAAATCTATACCCAGCATCAGAAGACACATAGCACTCATATTTACAACAAATATTGCACTATGATAATGTCAAAAACATAATGATTATTTGTAGCAGGATTAAAGGAATTTTATTTAACAGAAATGAAAACCATATTGAATGTATTATGCGAATCAAAATTTGTCATCAATAGTGATCAGCATCACTAAGTTGCAGAACATGTCTTGTTGGATTCTGTCCCATTCCTCTTCTACAGCCTGGGTAAGCATGTGCCACTTTACATGTGGGATCCCTGTCCCACATCATCTCAACAGATCCCACAAATTTCCAATGGGGCACAAGTTGGACACGTAGAGTCCCCTCGGTATAATTGTCACATTTTAATCTTGCAAGAAAGCCAACACATAACAAGTAGCATAAGGACATATGTTATCCTACTAGAAGAATGTCACACCAGGATGAGCTTGCAAGAAGGACAAGTGGGCAAGTGATGTTCCAGGACTTGACAAAATTTGTATATTGAATTTCCTTAAGAACCTATATGGATCAATAGAGTGCTAAGTTTGTTCTGATACATAGTTTAGTTGGTAAATGTTGTAGCTGCTATGTTTCAGTGGATATCAATCTACCTATTTGGCTGGAGAACAAAACACATTAATTTTGCAAATGAATATTTTGACAGCCATCTCTTTGTGTTTAAAGCAACGGATTGTTTTGGGAGTAAGCCTTTCAGTGCTAGACATAAAGTATTAAACATTGTTGGTTTGATATTGTGAAAGAAAAGAAGGTTACTTTGATAATATAAGTTAGAAAATTTTCAATTTCAAAATCCTTCAAATATTTTACCTTCTTCTAAACCATAAAAAGACAGCATATTAATTGATGCAGAATTAAGTCATTGTAGCACGCCTAAACAAAATGGCCTCAGTTATTTAATAAATATCTATTTCTAGCTCTTAAAATTCTATAATTAAATACTGAAACACTGCAGCTAACCTCAGGATTTTGGTACAAACTAGTCTTTTTTTTATTTGGTATATATACATAACACCTGCTGCATCTTGTCTTGTTACCCTTCACTGAAAAATAAAACAAACAAGATGTTTCAATCTGGCTTAAGGAAAATGCTTTACCTGATTTCTCTATAACAATTGCAAGTAAGGTTGTCTTTTTAAAAAATAAACAAAAAAAAAGTTAATCTATGCCATATGAAGTACAATGCAAACCATGCTTTGATGATTCTGTATTAAACCCCCACCCAGAGTTAGTTTGGTGGAGCTTAACATGTTTTCATCTATCCCAAATTGCTATTTTGTGTTTTTAATATGCCTCTATTGTTTTACCAATCCACAATTTTGCTACATACTTATACAGTATATACATGCTGAATAACAGTTCTGAACAAAATGACTAATTGTACTGTAATTAAATACAATACAATGTATACAATGCTGTCATCTACATTGTTTTAATATAACTTACATTCATATTTTAATAAAAATGTAAGTATATGAAAGCTGAAATATCAGATATATACAAAATTATAATATTGCTAGGTATTAAAAAATATGTACATTTATAACTAAATTTGGAAGTATTATTAAGTATTTTTAAAGCGGTTTTGACTAGATTTTCTTTTATAAGTAGTACATGTTAAAGGTCAAACACTAAAATATTTTCAACAGTAGCTAGCTTTAAACTATAGCCTACCTCATCAGAATTTGGGACATACTGTAGGCTACAATTTTACAATTTAGGATCTCTTTTAAACAAGCGAGTTATCATATATAGTAAAAAGTCCTTCATGCCAATATTGTTGCTCCTTGCAAAACTAATTCAAATTGGAAATAAAAGTGCATTCTTAAAAATACGTTTTGGCACTGTTCTATTATGATATACAATGAAAAATTCTCACTGTAAAAATAATGACCATTGGTTTTCACCAGCTTTTATTTTCTTTTATTTTTACTTTAGTGTTGAATAGTTATTTGTACTCCATTTTGCCAGTGTGCATGAACTAGTACTGTATTTAACTGTATCAGCTATTACAATTGCTATTCACACCTTTCAATAGTTATTCAGTTAGGTTATCTTACCTGACACATTCAATAAAGACAATCACAGACCTAACCTCTGATAAAGTCTTTAAGTGCTCTCAGCATGCACTTTGTTCTTATGTAAAAAGTATGTTTTGGTCTGAAACAACTGAGAAACACCAAATTACTCTCTGTGATGTATCAGTCACATCTTGTTTATACTTACAAAATAATGGCACTATCCAAATTGAAGTCGTAATCTCATTCTTTCTGTCTGTAGATCATAGACATATTTGACCCTGGTTATAAATGACATTTTATTCCATTCTATTCCTAAATCCTGAATCATTCAATTGCTTTTTATTTCTGTCAGGAACCATTTTTATTTCGATTATTTCGAGCGGGAGACTAAAAATAATCCATAAGGATAAAGAAATATGTGTCATATCTAGAAAGAAATGTTAAACTAATAATAATTAAGATTCTCCATAGATGAATTAAAACACCTCACCATCAATTAACTTCCATTTAAACAGCAGCATCACAAAGCAAACGCAAAAACACACACTGTCACTTTAAAACGTTTAGAAAGAACCTTAAGAAACCTGCGGGGAAAAACTGATGATGAGAAGCCGAGTTGAACAAAATTATTATTCATGGGAATTCTAATACTCACCATCAGAAAAACTGAAATCCTTGACATTTTCCGAAACATTTTACAAAATAAATACACGGGTTCAAAATATGCCCATTTTTAGGACTGCAGCTAATATCTCTCATATGATATGTGGCACATCTTCCCCGCATCAAGGAGGAACCACGTTACAATTACACTTAATACTGATATTTATTCCAGCGCCAGTCTTTTAAAGTCATTGTATCAAAATGAACTGGTTTAAGATAATATGGGATAAGAGCTTGGTTTTGGAAGAAAGGTATAATTCCCATAGCGATTCCGGAGTGCGAATTCATACAGTACGTATGTTTGCCTATTCTTCTATGCTGAGTACCCTCTCTGCAGCAAAGCTTTAGCACTGTGGTGGGCGGGTATCAGCAGAATGACGTCACTAATGAAATTCACAGGGATGAACACCCTGCCCCTCAGTGCTGGCACAGAAAGTACCGGATTTTCATGTCTGTTTCCGGGGAGAAATATTCTACTGTTTGTGACGGTAATTAATATATACCGTAAATCAAACATGTGTTTTTCATTTATTTTCAAAATACATAAAATAGCTGTGCAGAGTAATAAAAAGCAGAGTCAAAAACACTCTAATTTGTTTTGTCATTGACACAATTAAGAGATCCTAGTCCTCTTTAAAGCCAGTTAAATATGCCCTTTGCTATTTAAAAAAATCCAAAACTACATCGCTACCTACATGTATTATAACTGTTGATTATATTTAGATGTATAAGAGATGTCCATAGCATTGAATATATTGTAACGCTACGGGGGATCTGGTGGGCGCCCTTGCCGCATTAGGTCGGCCCCCCACCGTCGGGAGCTCAAACCCGGGACTCCCGCGTCACTCAGCAGGAACCCAGCCCGGTGAGCCAAAGAAAGATCTCTCCACAGCCCAGGGGCTGTGGTCCTGCTATTACTGGGAAGGGCGGTGACGTCACCTGCTCTGGTAAGCCGGCTCTTACACAGTACCTGTCGGCCGTAAGCGTTACAATCCATTAACCTTCAAGAGCTAGAGCAAACTAAGTGAAATTGTGGAAAATAAGATTCAAAGAAATTGCTGAATATAGTCATCTGTTTTTCAACTTCTTCAGTAGTGCACCTTATAGTCTTCAGAGTTAAAACCAGATCCCATGTGTATTAAAGTTATTGAAAATGACAGGTCTTTTAACTACCTACCGTCATGTAATAAAACACACAATTTTAATTGGATTACATTCTCTGTGATACAAAGGCTAGGTAACTAGAATGAGATAATTCTGATTCTATGTCCGATAATGCATTTTGCAATGATAATGGTTTTTAATGCACTTTGAGCATTACAACGTTCCTTACTACATTAGTCATTAGAAGAAATTAAAATGAAAAGAAAATGTGAAGATTGAGCCCTCTTTATCTTTACTGGGGGGATCTTATCCTTGTCTGTTTCTCTTTTAGTTAAGTAGACTAGACCATCTACACATCTCTTTCCTCCACCATCAGGCCAAACGAGAGCTCTAAGTAGTCACAGGCTCCATATGAATGGAGTGAAGAAAAGTCAGAATCCAGTGATGCCAGATAGGAAAAGTGGAGTCTCCCAGAAAAGCACTAATACTGCTTCTCAGCCACTCAGATCCTTTTTTGATGTTGTGAAAGACCAATATTGGAGTCATGATTTAAAAAGGGAACCAGGTGAAAGACAGGAATATCCCCATCTTCAACATTGAATATAGACAAAGAAATGCATTTTCAAAACCTAGCCACATCTACACATTTCCAAAGCATCTATAAAAATGCTATAGTGACCCATTATGTGATAGCATCTCTGAGGGGTCATGTCTGCTGTGTAAAGCAAATGTAAGTGAATCATTAGGCTTTTCAGAATTTGAATTAGGATTGTTAGATTAATTTGTGTTATACAAATATTCTCCCAGGTGATTTATTTTCTTTAGAAATATTTTCATCCCTTGGTAACAGGCATTGTTAATCTTGTTGAGTAGTAAGAATAAATTATGTTTTAGAATATACAAGTTGAAAATTACTAATAGTGCTAAAAGAAAAACAAACATTTTAAAGAAGTTTCTGAAATATCATGCATAAAGGATACATGCATATAATGTAGACATGGCTATTTTCACTTTCAGTGTTTCAGACTAAAATACTGATGTGCATATTCACAGCAAAAATGATCTGATTTCTGATTTCTGAGAAAAATCTGCACATTAGCAAGTGAACAGGGATTTCCCAAAGAAAGCCCACAGCTGGTTCAAACAAGATGGCGGTCTTCTTAGATCTCACTCCCCCGAAAACTGTTCTCTTCCCCTGCTGCTACAGCTGCTGCCTCAGTCACCTGACCAGGTGAAGGAAGGCAATTGGTCAGGTGATTGTTTAAAACCCAGAAAGTGGCATTTTGGGGGGGTCAGTTGGTGGGTTTGTTATGTGTTGCACTCTGTGTGTGTGTTACTTGCTGGAGAGGGAAGATCTCACTGTTTAACTGAAGTTTTGATAAGAGTCTTGGTGACTGACTCTACTGCTTAGCTCCCCAGTATGATAGATATGGACTTAGTGAAGTTTAATCAGGAGCTCAAAAAGGATCTTAGAATTTTTGTTTTGATGTTTGGATTTACGGGGAGTCTTTTGATTTTTCCTCACTGCACTGTAAATAAAGAGCACTATTTTTAATCTTATAGCTGTGTATATGTGTGTCTGGTATCCTAAACCTGCCTATTTTCAAAATCCTGTCATGGCATGCCCAAGCAGTGTCAACCACATTAAAGTTCTGTAAATCAGCCGGTACCAGTGTTCCAGGTGCCTAGTCTGAAGAGGTGTCTAATTTACTGAAGCATAAAGGATGTGCAGACAAAATTGGTCAGTAGCATTTAAACAAATCTAGTAGATTAAGCTAAAATATTAAGTCATGTCACTAGTCAGCTGTGATAAAATTTCACAAAGCAACAGGGCACAATTAATAAAGCGCTACGTGAGATAGGATTGGGATTAGGAGTTCTACTGTAGTCTGATGGTGAAACTCTTGTGATTTCCCAGGTAACTGCAGCAAAGTCAGAAATGATGGTAAAAAATAGGCTGCTCCTCCTACCCCTTCCGGTTAGAGCAGGAGTCCCCGGTCCTGGTCCTGAGGGGGCCTGTGTGCTGCAAGTTTTCCAGGCTTTTTAAAAATGCCACCACATGGGCAGTATTAAACTGCCCCAATTAAGTCAATAATACGTTGTTTCAGATTAAGACTCAGCTGGACTGCAAACCTATTAACACACCAGCCCTCCAGGACCCCTGCTGTAGAGAATGCAGCTTACCAAAAGATCAACAGGTCAAGCAGGGACAGATCAGGGGAGCTTATCTGTCCATCCTCCTTTTTCTGTGTAGTCCTGAAGTTGCCACTGTTAGCCGAAACATGAAGGAAACATTTTGCAGTTTCATACTGAATCTGCATCTAAGCTGTAGTATTTATTAGATAATATTTTTTTGTGTAAGACAAAGCTACACAGCTATGTTCACCAGAAAGTGTTTAATCTTTGACTATTTGCTCCTGTATCTGGGAAACAAATTATTGTTTTAATCAATGACTGACATGGTTAATATGATGAATTGATTCCAATCTCATAGGGGAGCTTTTATATCTCTAAAGTATACAGTGCCTATAGAAAGTCTAAACCCCCTTTGGACTTTTTCATATTTTATTGTGTTACATGGAACCATTATGTATTTAACTGAGAAATATTTCCACTCATCAACACAAAGTAATAACTAAGTGGAGAAGCTCCCAGACACAGGTGTTTCTGAAATCCCAGGTAATTCTGAAATCATGTGAAACACCTCAACTGCACACAGGTGGATGCCAGTCAAGTAATTCTGTGACTTGGAGAAGAGAGTTGGTTACTTCAGAGGTAATTTAGGTGTGTCAAAGCAAGGGGGTGAATACTTATGCATTCGATTATTTTCTGTTTTTAATTTTTGATTAATTTAGTAAAATGTCTGGATTTTTTTTACTTTGAAATTATAGAGTACTTTGTGTTGATGAGTGGCAAAAATTCCCAGTTAAATATATCATGGTTCCATGCTGTAACTCAAAGAAAATGTGAAAAAGTCCAAGGAGGGTGTAGACTTTCTATAGGCACTGTAGACATAATCATTGGCTCACTGACACAGAATCTGAACAGAATACTTCTGGCATTTGGGGGATTACAACGGATGGGAATTACACCATCTGGCATGCATATGCAGCTGGAGATAAAGGGATAGTACTGGGAAACACACTCACGTGTATCAGAGAGTACCTTCTGCTCTGGGAAATCCTAAAATTCTAATCCTGAAAAGCAGTGTGACTCAGGCCTAGAAGGGCTTAGAATAACTGTTCCACTTTTATAGGTCTCTGTAGTGAAACTGTAAAATTAGATCCTAAAATTGCATCTTCTTGTCTTTTTCTGAATACCTAGATCAATGTCAGTTCACAAGAATTTATGTAGTTCAGAGTATTTTTAAGCAGAATGAGATTAGAGTGTATATATATATATTATCTGTATTGGAATACAGCAAAAATAAAACTAATATATATTGTAATTAGTGTTGAAAATGAATATTACTGGTAGGCCAAGACAATGCACAAATGCACAAGATTCAAATCCAGTGTGTAAATGGTAACAAGATGGGGTATGTAGCAATAATACATGGGTTTTGTTTATGAAATTAACTGACTAGTTAGAAAAAACACACAATACTAATTCCAGCATACACAAATTATTAATGAAAAAACTGTCAGCTATGAAAAGTAATAAAAATATGCTAAAATGGATTTAGACTACAAAATGACAATCGAATTAGAAAGTACTATACTTTCAAATTTAGTGCATGCTGACTTAAATCATTTTTTTAAATAAAAATCTACATATCATAAGGTAAAGGAAATGGTAGAAAGATTGTAAACAATTACATATCATAATAAAGTTTCACCTGCTTATTTTGACTAAATTTTTATTTGTCCTCTTCATAGAATGCTTCCTCTCTTCACTCTCCCCAAGTAGAAGTAGATTTTTATTTTTATTGTAGGAACTGGAGAAATACTGGACTGTCAGTCATGATTATGGCTACACTTAAATATGTACTGGAATACAATTAAAAATGGAAGAATTACCATAGAATTAAATTCAAAGCTAATTGAGAGCGAGTTAGTAATTAACCTTACTTAATTAACTTACTTTTAAAAACCTTATATTTTAAGATCTCTGTCTTTGGGAAGGTTATGAATTGACCTCTTAGTATGCCACTGTCAGAAAGGGTGGCCTCTGCTGGTCAATATGAGAAACTACAGTAAAAAGTTTTGGATAAGAAATCTGATGTATTAAGATAACCAGTAGAGAACATTTATTTTGTGTGCAGTTACCGTAACTATTTCTTTTTTGAATATTGGATTTGGATGTGTGTTTTGAATTCTGCAATGTCCATCTTCAGTCAAACTTGAAATTTTGCAGAGGGGATCAGTTGTGTGATCAAAATGGCCTTGTATATGTGAGAAGACAAGATTTCCTATATTCTATAAATGGTTTCAGGACTTGTAGATGAAAAACAACCTTAAAACATATATGACCTCATGCCAAAATTTCACATTGGGCATAAGTATCTTCTCAACATGAGTTTTGCCTTTTATAAGTCAAACATAGCAATACAGAGAATTGAAAGAGTTAAGGAAGGTAAAGCAGTAACAGGGTCAAATTTAGATATATTTTACACATTCATTACTGTAATTGTGTCAGAAAAAATAAACTAGTACTGGATAAAAGAGATCTAACAGGTAGTTTTATGTATCCAAGCGTTAGTCAGAGAATCAAGGTCATAGAAACTAAAAAACTACTGAATATGTGGCTTACCCTTTATCAACCCTGAAAAACATAATTTTACTTCTATGTAAGCCGCTGAAAACATGCATTCTCTAGATATCTCCTCCAGCGGCACCAACATGTTTTCAAATGTTTGGGTTTGGATACAATTCTACTATTCAGTAATTTCTCACAGTGAAGCCTGGTGGGTGACAGTCAATTGAGCTGTCTCTGAAATGGCTGCAGTAAATACAACTGAAAAGTTCCCATATTCCTATTGTCCTGAGAGTCTTTTTTATCACTACATTTTGGAACTGCATTTAGGGTTCATGCAAAGGGACCATGAGAAAGATTCCAGGCACTTGACCACAGGAGGGTAGGTATGTTTTATTTACAACTCTATACTGTAGATAGGGTCTAGCATAAAGGAATTAGGACAAAGGAACTGATTCATGAGACATTATAATCACATGCTTAATGCTTTATAGGGACATGCACAAATGACATAGTGTATGCATAAGAGGCCATGACATTTGTTCTAGTATCATTTCTAGTCCTTAGTACAAATGTAATTAAATGTTTCATAAAGAAAAATGAGCGAAAGTGAAACAAAGTGAGAGAAGGACTACTTTATTCAGACGCATAATGAGAGATGTGATGGGAGAATGGAGATCTTGGAGGACTCCTAAGATCTAAAATGTGGTTAGAAAGAACTTTATAAGAGCAGTACATTTGTCTTCAGTGGAAACATGAATAAAGAAAATATATTTTCAAAGTAACATGTTTTGTGCCCTAATAGACTGATATCAAGACACATTAAATATGAGTTTATTTTAGGTATTGTTACACATTGTAACACATAACATAATTACAAATTGGATAACAGCCCTAAGTCAGTACTTAGTGAAATTAATATTTGGAAATTGGAACGATATGGCCACACACAATGTTTTGGAAAGACCCAAGTTGGCAGTACAATTACAGCAAGTACAGCAAGTTAAGCCAATGTTTAACCCTAACGTTAACCCTAACAGAGTTAATGATTAAAGTACCTAGTGGTAGCATGAGTCTACTTCTGATAAAGGATTTACTGTAATTGGACCGGGATATTATGTCCAATTTTAGTCACCACATTATAGAAAAGATTAATCTAGAGAAGAGCAACCTGCTAGATCCTCAGACTTAAGGAAATACTCTTTACTGACAGGCTAAAAGATCTGATTATTTTTAGCCTTGAACAGAAAAGATCATGAGGGGACTAACAATGAGATTTCAAAAGAAATGACAAAGTGACCCCAGTGGATTTCTTCAGTGAATAGTGAACATTCAATTGCCAAGTCTTTGGAGGAGCATTTTAAAACTGAGAAAAGAAGCCTTAAGATATACTTTGCATATAAGCTGGGGAAAACAGGCATTCTGAGTATCTCCTGCAAGGGCTCCAAAGTGTTTTTACATTTTAAGAATTCTATTGAATGATAATCTCTCCAAGTGAAACTTTACAGGTGAAACACAGTCTCTAAAACAGTTGCAGTAAAGAAAATTGAAAATTTTTCATATTCTTATTGTCATTTTTTAGATTTTAGAAAGCTCAATTTTTGTTTAATCTAACCACAGCATAAAACACCTTTCCTATTTTCATTAATTTGTAGTTAAACTAATCAGAGTCACCTCTATGTGTAGTTTGCCCTTCCTTGCATCCCAGCTATGAATCCCACATTGAATGGCGATTTTGACACTTTAGATCTTGAACATGCTTGTTTGTATTAGAAATCTCCAGCTGCTGGTTTTAGTGTTGCATGCTGAACTACTTGACTCCTTGTCTGTAGTGGCAAGAAACGGTTGTGTTTTTTTTCTGGCAGGGTCACCATCATGGCAGTAAACATAAATCTCTTAATAATGGACACTACAGTGGAAAGTAATAGATTCAGTGTTTTATGGCTATAGCTATCCCCCATCTTCGAGGTCAATGACCATTTAGTTTAGCTCTCTAACCTCAAACATGATGATTCTTAATGCATTTATACCTCAGGGAAACAGAAACATTCAATAGTTTCAGAAGTCTTTATGTGCCACTGGTAGTTTCTAACAAATCGATTTGCAATTTCAGTTTGGGCGGAGCGGTGGCACTGTGGCTAAGGATCTGTCCCTGTGGCTGGAAGGTTGCTGGTTCAAATACCAAGGATTTGTGGAATCCTGCTCCGTTGGACCCCTGAGTAAGGCCCTTAACCCCAGGGGCACCATATAAATGGCTGACCCTGTGCTCAGACCCCAAGCTTCTCTCTCCCTGTCTGCATGCTGTGTGTCTCATGGAGAGCAAGCTGGGGTATGTGAAAAGACAAATTCCTAATACAAGAAATTGTATATGGCCAATAAAGTGATCTAATCTTCATGTAAATCTGTCAGGTGTGTCAGAGTACAGGGGGAGCTAGACCCTCACTGTGAAGGGGGGCAGGGAGAGACGGGGTCTTGCAGTGAGACGTTGGACAAGCGAGTTCTTCACTGGCAGGTGTGACAGTGAGCTACAGGCCCTAGCAGTGAGATTCCAACATACATCTAAAACCCCACAATGGGCAGGTTCCAGCTCAGCCCAAGAGGGGATTGAGCAATTATACAGTAATGGGTTATAAGGGGGGGACAAGACAGACACTCACAGTGAGACTTCTATCCATATCCACTCAGTTCGAGCAAGACATGGTTAGTAGTGAAAGCCCCCAATGTTTGGAGTGAGCTGTCTGGGAGTAGGAAAAACCCTGGACATGTATGGCTACTGAAGCACTCACAAAGTAGCAGCCCTGGCTGATTGTGTGTCAGCTGCTGGTAAATAAAAAAGCAGTTCTAATGCTGACTGGCCTAAGTGGAATCAACCGGATTGAGATGACTTTCACTGCTACTCAATTGTAAACAAGGTTACCACAGGTTAACAGTCTAAGGACCATGAGAGCTTTAAAATGGTTACAATTTAAGCAAATAAATGCAGATCCCTCCTTAATACCAGTTACACGTGGGTTAATGTGACAGATTCCCCTCCGTGCTCACCTGCCATAAAAGGGAATCTGCTACTATGTTTATTCTGAAGAAGTCCACTGGATGGACTTTTTAAATATGCTTGAGGATTGTGAATACTTGGATCAGTCTCCCACATAGTCTTCACTGTTCAAAACTAACTAGATTTACTCCCATCATCCTGTCAGTGTAGGATATTCAGCTAAGGCCATGGAATTAATCTTGTTGCTCTTCTCTGGATTGATTCCAAAATACCATTACCTTTTTTATAACGTGATGACCAAACATTTACACAATATTGAAAATAAGGTTGTGAGAGGGTAGCTAAAGAAATATATAATTCCAACAGACCTGCCCCTCTGTCTGTTGGAATTATATATTTTAATCTGTGTGAATAGCCACAATGGAGATCCATTAACTATTGGTCAACTGTTAAAGATTTTACAATACAATTGTATTTACTTATGGTTTTATATGTGCAGTCCCTTGAGATGAGGCCCTGTGTGAGGCCTTACTATTGCATAGTTGTTAGGAATAAGTCGAAGGAATAAGTTCTTAGGAATAAGAAAGGCGTAGTCGATAGAACAATCCGAGGTCCGAAAGCCGAAGATTAACAAGCCGGTGCAAAAGTACAAAAATGAGAAGCCGTAAGCAGTGAGGAAGCTACGAGTCAAAACCAGAACGAGAACTAAAAGTACCAAAACCAAAACCAGGAGATGTACAGTAGTCGGGAAACCAAAAATCAAGTAGTACGTATTTAACGAGATTCGGAGTAGCTCTAGCCAGGAAAAACCCTAATACTGAGCACAGGGGAGAGTGTGCAGCAGCATTAAATAGGCAGGGGTAAATGAGCTAATTGGGAACTGTAATGAAACAGTTCTTTCCAGACCCTATGCGGACGACACAATCCAGAATTGTGAGGAAACACTAGGGAAAAAGTCATGCAGGAATATGGGAATGAAAACAGGGGGCGTGTCCAAAGTGCCCTGGTGCATGGGGAGGTGTGGCCGAGGCAAACAATCCAGAAGAAATCCAAAGGGAGAATCCAAAATGAAAGCAAAGGTCCATGGCCGTGTAATCCATCCAAAAACCAGAGATTAAAAACAGGTGCTGGTCGGGACCGGCGGGGGGAACAGGAACAGGCGCAGGAAGCTAAAAACATAACAGAGCCAGGCGCAACCAGGACCCGGGCTCGCACGATGCAGAAATCAGATGCAGAGCCTCGAGTGAAGTGAGTGCCTGGCTTGTAAAGGTGAACTGAAACAAGGTGGAAACAAGAAACAGGTGCGGGGAAAGAGGCGAATGAGGAAGGGCTGGAGCGCCCTTAAGAGGAGGGGTTTGCGATCGTGACAGGAACAGTATTGGAATACAAGGTGGAATTACGAGTCCTCTGGGGGCGTGGCGTTATAATAGTACAATTTTAAAATCATTAACACAACACTTTTGTGCTTCTAAATGTACAGTATATCATGCTATCAAACTACAATACAGCATTGTGTTTGCCTTTTTTATTGCTTTGCCATAATGTCTATATGTAATGTAAATGATAGATAAAGATACAGTAAATACATTTTTTTGTAAATAGCCTCTTCCTAATCCTACTCCTTTTTTGTATTTAGATTTTCTCATCTGCAGGTTATAAATATTACAGGCAATTCTGAAAGAGGAGAACTTTAGATGAAATCTATATCCAAATTAAATCTGAAATTCCTTTCAAGTAGTACTGAAAACAGACCAAATCCTAAAGGCCATTTCTGTTTGTACAATATTTGTTTTTGTATTATTGTTACAAAAGACAAAAAACACTTACTGAAAATCTCTTAAGCTTACTTTAAAAGTACAATCATACACTGAATATTGGCACAATGGACAAATTATATCCACTGGTGAACTTTCAAATTGGGTAATAAAAAACTCAAATGAATAGGCATATATTAAAAATGAGCTTGCTTTTTTTCTTTTAAACTAAAAGCGTATATCTAATATTGGCCAAATATCATTACAAAGTAAATAGTTGTCCAGTGTGAGAAGAATTCACATTCCAATAGCATGTATCATGAGAATTTTCTCCCATCCAGACACAGTGGGGGAGGATGTGAAAGCACAAGGAAGTGAGTGGTACTTTCGAGTCTAGCATACAAAAACCTAATTCTTAGCACCAAACAAAAGAAGTACATGTGCTTCATTTGGGGGTGTACATCCTGGATTTACTTTGTTTTTTTTTTCTACTACTCTTTTGGATTGCCAAGTTTTTTTCCTAGGGGCTCAAGGAGCATGCTAAAATTTTCATCCATGTTCTGAGTGAATAGGAGAGGGAAAACTCTTATTTTTTTCACGACCGCAATAGAATTTCCTGTCATCTGATTGGACAGGCCAGTCTGAGAAAAATACCAGCATTAATGCCTTGAGGTTCCAAAAACATATACTAATTAGAAGAAGGAAAAACAACAATGCAAACAGACAGGGAGATCAGAGACTACATTTGATTTCACTATGCTTTTATTGTTCACATGGACATAAGTAATCCAACAGAAAAGCAAACAAGCCATTACATTCTAATTAAACAGGAAAAGACATTACTGAAAAACTACAGGTACTGTACTATTAATACTAACTACATACTGTAATCTCAAACAATCTAAACTTTGTTTTCAAACTTCCAAGTCAGAGAGCAGTACAGTTTTCCACAGACCTTTACTCTCTTTGTGTCTTTTACTTTTTTCTTTGTTTATTTTTAAAAGACAAGACTCCAGTATTCCAAAGAAGCTTTCAAACTAAAGACCAAAAGCTGTGCTTGTCACAACCTACCTAATACTTGGTGAGGCTGTTTAATTACCAACATTTAAGCCTCATCACACAGGAAATAAGCAAATCATTTTTTGCCTGCCAGAAGATTTGGTTTCCTCATAGGAAGAGGGCAGAGGGCAGAGGAAACTGCAGACAGTGTTCTAGGGTAAAGACTTCTGCAAACTCTTGGCCAAAAATGTACTCCCTCTATGTGCCAGTCCCACATTTTGTTACAGTGTATGAGGATAAATATGCAAAGATGTTACATACAGTATGAAAATATTCAATACAGTACATGGATTTTACAGAACATGTCTTTTGCTGCACTGAGAGCAGAAAAAGGAATTCAATATTTCCATAAATATAAGGCCCAAAGTGCCTGACGTCTGTCCTGAAAAAGATGGCACCAAGTCACATTGAGAAGCTGCTTTTGTTGTTGACAGTATAGCAGGAAGTTAGTAAAGTTGTTTGTAAGTATGCTGTTTAACTTAGTAACACAATAGTTTTATTTCATGTGCATAGTACTGTGTCCTTGTATTGTTGAGTGTCTTTTGTGTTATTTCCATTTCCGGTTAAGGCTGGAGAGAAGAGAGAGTATGGTGTAAGATTGACCAGCCTTTTGGGTATTGGGAGTACAAGTACAGTATACTGTATGCCATGTTCTTGTCACAATAAACACTTGTTCACTCCTAAATATGGATCTTGTTGCCTTCATCAGTATTCATGCTTACAGAAGTAGAGAGAAAGAGTATCTTCATGGCCAAACCTCTGATATCCTGAGATGATCATCTTTCACGTAGGTTTCTGCCTATGTGTATATGTGGCTTACAATACCACCATTTTTGAGTTTTTCTTTTTTGTATTGAACTGAACGATTATTATAATGCTCATTCTATAATCTTAAAGGTTATACTTAACCCTGTGATGTGTAACAACATTATGATTAACAACATTTTACACTTTGAAGTGAGGTTGTGTAAAATGGTCTAGAGTCAGTCTAATTCCATGCTGTATGATTTCAACATAAATACAATAGATATAAATTTTCTTATGCTTCTGAAGATAACAATCACAAAAACAATTGTTGGCCATTCACACTACCTGACTCATCTTATAAAGTTAATCATCCATTAAAAGAGCCCATGATTTGGGCCTCAGCCACCTGTCTGGAAGGTTTTTTCCTGATGCCCACAACCTGTGTGTAAAACAAAATATTTCCTATTGTCTGCCTAAACTGCATTATATTTTAGTTTCCTATTCTAACTCCCTATTTCACTACAGAGTGAAAACCAGTCCCCAAAGCTGACTCTGTCTAAACCATTTAGTATTTTATAGGCAGTTGGTTAAAATGTGTTCCGAATCACCTGTTTTCTAGACTGAAGAGATTTATATTATTTAACTTTCGCATATACAGTATGACAGTTCCCTTCGATTATTTTCACTGCTGTTCTTTGCACTCTATCTGAGGCTATAATTTCTTATAGTGACCAAAACTGCACACAATATTTCAAATGAGGTCTCACTAGTGGGTTGTAAAGCTTAAGATTTACTTCCCCAGTTATAAATTCCATACTTTTTAATTAGTTTTTTTGCTTCCTTAAATTGTTTTGATGAGGACACAAGACACAGAAATCACATTCAACATGTATAGAGTACAGCATGTATACTGCATATGATAAAATGCTTATCAATGTTAAATTCAATTTATTGAATACCTACCCTTTTTTAGGAAATCATGTGATAATACAATTTTTCTAATCTGTGGGAACCACACCCATTATAAATGAATTTAAATTATTCTACCTAGGGATCTACAGTATGTATGGCATGTCTCATTTCCATTTCCCACAATGAGTGAGAATCACACTGGTAATTTAGAAACTCAATGAAAGTTATAGAAATTATAATGGACAGGAACTTTTCATAGGGTGCATGATATTAGAATTTTCCAATATTAAGTCAACATGAAATATTCATTAAGGATGTTTACTATTTCTTTATCATCCCTTAATATTAAATACCTCTGTAATCTATTCACTTCCACTTTTACAGTTCTTAACTGTTGTATTTTGTGTATGCATACAGTAGGTGGCAGAGTGTTCAGCACTACTGCTTCACAACACTAAGTCTTGAGGTCAATTCCAAGCTGTGGCACCTCTTATCCCTGTGACTGAGTGGGTTTACCCTGAGTATTCCAGGTTCATCCTAGCTCTCCAAGACATGGTTTTAAATTGACTGGTTACATTAAGTCAGTTCCCAAGAGGAGCAGGAGTGGTCCTCTTTCTCATTAACACTCCTGGTCTGAAGTCTGCTAAAATCCTGATGTTAACACAGTTGCAATAAAGTTCAGAAGTAGAAATGCCTATTTATAATTAGCACTTTTACCAAGCTGTGATCTTGTCAAGTGTGGAACTGTATAGGTTAAATACTGAACCAGTATTTCTGATCGTCTTACTTTGGCTATAGATCCTTTACAATTAAAGCTTGAATTGTAGTCTATGAGAAACTATGAAAAGAAAAAAAAAGAAAAAACAGATTGGTCTGTAACTTTGTTTTTAATAATATAAAAATACATTAAATAGAAGCTAAATACTAAATATTAATACCCTATTTACACCAATACCAAACATAATACTAAATGTTTGATTAATACGGGACTGGGCCACCTTTAGCTAATTTGATAGCTTGCACATCATATAAATTGGAATGCATTCAGTTTGACTGTCACTTGTAAGAAAACAAACATTTAGAACTGCTTTGAATCTGAGGGCCTGCTTTAAGGAAGGAAGTGACACAAATGCTGTCTCAGCTCCCCTAACAAAACCATAACAAGGTTGCAGTCTGGAGTCTGCAGTCTATAGCCCTTTCCTGTACCTTCATCTGCTTGCTTTACAGGAATTCTCAAGATTTCTTAGAAACATGTTATGAGTCATGATGGAACACAACTAGCTTTACACTGCCTGGTGGTAAATATAAAATTACCACTGAACTGTATTTAAGTGTAAAGAAAGACCTACAAAAACTTACCAGTATTGGTAAAGGCTTATATATTGTGCTATCTACCTAACAAGGTAACAAAAGCAGTTTAGTGTTATATAGAAGTTAAAAAAATTACCAAAAGGGCCATTGAATAAACCTCGTGCAACAGTGTGTGATTAAGTATTTATTAGTGTTAACCATTAAAAGGTAAATGAAAATTTGGATCAACTTAGATGTGACCAATTAAGCTTCATGTAGAAATAGATATTTAACAAAAGTCTGAATACATATCAAAACTCAGCATAATTACAATAATAAAACTCTTTAAGTTGACTTTTAAAATAATAATATCCAAGCACTTAAATATATATTTTCACAATCCATAAAAGTCACATTTCAGAAAATAAAGTTAAGCTTACAGATCCAAGAAAAGTAGATATAGAAAATAATTTTTTAAAAATCACTAAAACAGTTCTGAATATAATGTTTCAGGCAGGAATTAAAAGTAATTTATTGAAGCATGAAAATTACATTGCATTAAATCAACTAAAACATTAATTTAGTTAATGTATTATCAACTAATAGTTAATAATTGCTAAGGAAGTTCTGTGAACATTTTGCTCCATTACATTGTTTGCTGAACAATCGTCTTGCCATGCCAGATGCAGTACACGATTTCTCCACTAGGTGGATCCTGAACACAACAGAATTATTCTTTTAAACTAAACAAAATTTACAATTACGATTAAGTAGTTTCCAACATATTTGTATTTGTCATTCCTAAATGTCACAAGGCAGAAATTAAATTTCACTGAATTCAATTCAGTTTCATTCAATACATTTAATTGGTTTTACACTAGCTTAATCCTTTATTCCATTTTCTACTGCAGATTTAACAAAAGGGATTTCTTTCTTACCTTAATAATTATTGGCAACAAAACCAGTTGTATAGTTACAAAATAGCCAGAACATTGTAGCCATTTTAAGAACTCCTTTTACCTGTATTTGAGGCACAGAAGAAAAGCTGCAGTTGGGAAGACTTTATTTTCAGTGATTCAAGAATGAATTCTAAGCATTTAATTTTGAACCAGAGCCTCTCTATATGGGTCACTTTTGTATCCATTGGCTTTAGAATGAAATACAGTGAAATACAGTTACATGAACATCCAGCAATGGAGAACAAGAAGTAAACAAATAAGTTCACAAAAATGGTAAACAAAAATGCATAACTCTCCCCTCTTTATTGTTTTATGTTCTTATTTAATCAATTTTTTTATGTGCTTCATAGTATTGTCTGTAACTGGAAGTAGAAGAAGAGGAAAGAGCGTTGTTATAATTTATTAATTTGACCAACACTTTTATCTTAAATCACAATGTTGCAATTAGCTTATTCCTAGGAAAATTCTGGCAATAATTTATACAGCTGGGTTTCTGGATTGGTAAATTATCTTTTTCAAAAGTATATTACCAGTGTCCCTATCTGGGATCCTGAAACAATGACTCTAGCGAGGAACCAAGAGCTCTTACCACTATTCCACATGTGCATGGTCTGTGTCTGATTTATCAAAGAGGAAATTTATGTCAATTAACACTGAAACTCAATGTGTATTGGGTAATGAGCTCTTTTCATATGTGCCCGAAGTCCACTGTAGTCTTTAATGTAACAGCGAACATTCCCTTGTTTTGCAGTTATTGTGAGAGAAGCTCTTTGTGTCAGAAATCAAACATAAGGTTTTCTTTCTTGAATCTGTCCATACAGCTTCGGGAAAGTTAAGAAACAGTGTTGTGTTTCCTTAACGTTAAACTCTTTATCTGTCCATTCATCTGTGACTAGTCCATTTTAGATTTATAATAAAATGAAAGATGTTACTCCTGATGTTTCTCAGTTGTATTTTGAATTGAATCAGATTTGTTATTGTCCAGACTAACTAGTCATTAATAAATCAATTGATTGTAACATACAATTCAGAAGCATGGTGGCTAATGATAGGGTTCGTCTTGATAAGACAATTACTTGAAAAAAAACTTAAACTCATCGTTTTGACAAGCTCATAAGATAAATGATCTAAGGAGCTACTGGGTGAGCTGTTTCTTTGATATTTTGTATCTGTTTTTTAGTGCCAAATATTTAATATTTCAATGTAGCCAGAAACTATAATGGATTAAGTAAATATTGCAGACATTGAAATATGTATTATACTGTATATATGTTTAATATATGTTTATATATGTTTAATTATATCCTTATTATATATACAATATTTATGATTATGATAAATTTAGAAAGTGTTGAAGTCAAGTACTGTAAAGGCCTACTGTATGTTGTTCAGGAAATAGGTCATTGGTACACCAGAAGGCAATAGAAACTAAGCCAACAAATGTCAGATGAAAAGCTCAGAAAAGCTCATTTTAAAAAGGCCATAAAGCCCCCCAGTATGTTTCTATCACAGCTTCAAGTCTTGACTTGAAAGTTCCCAATATCTCTGCTTCCACAACGTTCCATACATTCAGCTCTCTGTCCCCCCAAAAAATTATTGGCATTAAGAGATATAAATAATACTTTTAAACTAGATAATCCAGTTAAATACTAATTCTCATTTGCTACAACAACTTGGAGAATACCCATTTATACAGAAGATATTTACTGGTGCAACTTACAGTAAATAAAGCAGCTTGCTCAAGTGTACAACAGCATTATTCAAATAGAATTTGAGACCTCAAAGACCAGGTTTCCTCTCAGATGTTTTAAGACGGAAAAGATTAATTTCCTTTGAACTGTTACCATACTGTTACCATACTGTAACATCCCCTTCAGTCCTGGCATGGCTTTTGCTGTACCTCTGGACTCCATCTCAAACTTTATGGTGACTTTTGCAAAGTGACCAGGACTGTATGCGGAACTCATGCAAATGTGGTATAAATAGTATTATACAGTTTCAGTATAATTCCTCTTGACTTGGCAGTACAAGATCTCCTCTGCACTGCTGAACCTAAGTGGTGCATCAAGTTCAAGAGCAAATAACAAGACGTGTAATAGACTGCTGAATTTTCTAACTTACATGGTGGAAATAATAAAGAAGTCATGCAACTTTTAAGAATTGAAATCAACGTATGTTTTTGTTATTGCTTTGAGACTTAATTTTTTCAGTACTAAAACAGCAGAATGTAATTGCTGGATAACTAAAAGGAAGGCATAACAGTGCAGACTTCCTTTTTGTATCTTTCTGTTTTCTCTTTTGAACTATTACATCTATCCATCCATTTTCAACCCACTTCATCCAATTCAGGATTGCTGGGGAGCCGGAGCCTATTCCGGCAAGCAACAGCAGGGTATATCAAGGATGGGATGCTAGTCCACCGCAGGACTGACAAACACAAATACAGACAGACAATCACACCAGGGGCTCTTTTTCCAGACCCCAACTAACCTGTAACCTGAAGCCAATTACCAGTATGTCTTTAGACTGTGGGAGGAAACCTGAGCACCTGGTGATTACCCACACTTACCATTGCACCACCATGCCAACCCACCGTACTACACCTTAAAATAAAAAAAAAACAAATAATAATTTAAGAAAATAAGAAAATAATCTTAAATATATTTTAAAAATGTAAAATTTTGCACTTTACGTCTAGGACAATCTGTGAGTGGTACTGACAATGTGTCACAGTTTTGAGAGGGAACATACTTTGTTAATCATGCTGAACTGTAATAATCTATGTCAGTTATCAAATGAAAATGTCTGAGCGTCTGTGACAAGTTTGACTCTACTTTTACCGGGATTTGAATAAATGCTCAAAGGCACTTTCACTTTATGAGTCACATCATCCCACTCTCTAGACAGTGGAGGATTGGGGTTGGCGACATCATCTTAAGTCCCCTACATATCTGTTCCCGCATTCCTACACATGTACAAACTACATCATCCTCCCACCTGAGATTCCCCCTCACTAATTGTTCCTCGGTTCCAGAAGAAACAAATCCTTTTTTTCTTATCTGCTGGTAGTGGTGTGATAGGTAAGAGATGCCTTTCTTGTTGTGTAATAATATGATGTCTAGCCAGGAGATGTTTCAAAATGTGTGCCCTAGGGAGCTTGAAAAGGGAGTCTAGCTGTGTAAATGACATAAATCATTTTAAACAAAGTGCCCAGTTGTTTGGATACCTTTAAAATTCCAAAAATCTTTTTGATTCCATATTTAAAAGTATTAGGCAAGGTCCTTAATGGAATGGAGAACAATCAAACTGGCACAATATATAAAAAATATTTAGAAATATGCTATGACAACAAAATTACATTGGCTAACAGCCAAATATGTGTTTTAAAGTACCATAATGAACTCTAACAAAATATTTATAGGCTAAATGTACTTCCTACATTAATCTTTAAATAATATTTTATTAATTGAACCTACCTATAATTTCCGGTGGCAGAGAACAATGCTCAATTTTAAAGATTATTTTTACCTGCACAATGTTTAGACTTCATGGAAGAGTCCCTTGCCTGAGTGAAGTTTCCACTGCTTGTTTCATGGAATTTGACATCTAAAATATTATTCTTTACTTTATATAGCAACATATCATCTTATTGTGCTTTACAACAGAACAAGAGGGAAAATAATACAGAAAGGAATACATTAATACAGTACAATTAGAAACAGAATTAAAAGATAGTTTATACAAATAAACTTGAATAAAAATAAAATCTTTATCTAATATGGGCATTCCATAGTCTTGGAGCAACAGAACAGAAAGCATTGTCAGCTGGGGTTTGGAGCTTTATTTTGGGAAATTTTGATAAATGTTCAGAATCCCAAGAATCAAAAGGATGCGTCTGTGAATGGGGAGTTCACAGTTCATTGTTATAGTCAGGAGCCACAGTATTTTGAACTATATTCTGAAATCCAAAGGGAGCCAGTGCAAAGAAGCTCAAACCGGGCATATACTGTAGGCTCATGCATTTTATTCTAGATATGATCCCAGCAGCTTAGTTCTGAACATGCTGCTGCTTGTTAAGAACATGTTTGGTCTATCAGCAAACAATGCAATACAGTAATCAAATCTGGAAAAGAAAAAAAATATTTTGTGCATTAGAATGACTGATATACATAGATAAAAGCAATGTTACAAAGAAAAGAGACCACTTCACCTTCTTGGAACTGGGAAGTGATTTAGGACTCTTTTGGACTCTCATTTTCCCAGCAAAAAAAAAGAACTCACTAACAACTGCCCACTTGACTTCAGATCAAACTAAACTATAACTATACAAAATTATGAACTAACCTCCATTAAGATATGCTAAATAAAATGGAGCAATTTTGTTTGAGCACATACAGTTTTAAATGTAAGCACTGATTCTTTTACAGCTTAATAGGTCATAAAATCTATAGTTTACACTTCACATTTTAATTGAACTACTCAAGGCCTAAACAGACAGTCTGAAGTTAGTTTCATTATCCATTTTTAGAATAGTGAGAGAAATTCCCATTCACTTTTGGGCATCCATGTTATAGGGAGATTTAGTCTTGTATCGCATTTTTTTATTGAGTACAAAGAGTATTTCTCTTTTTGGCAAGGTATTGTATAGGATTTCAGGCTATAGTGCTACCATTCTGGATTTTTGGATCTGTAGTACATAATATTAAATGTTGTTTAAAGTTTTGTCAGTTGAGTAGTTGTTTTGTTGCTCTGTCCTGTCTATCAAGTTTGACTGAATGTATTACTCTTTCACCAGAGCTGTGCCATTAATAAAGAACTCATGTGCCATAACTTCTGTGTCACATGTTGTTATGTTACAGCACATACCACTTGGGTTTAATTATTTTATTTCCTCTCCCCCCTTGTTTGTAACAATACAGAAACTTCAACAAGGTTATTGACAAATGTATTATGCAATAGCTTGTTAAACTAACTTTGTTTAATAATTATTTTAGGACTCTTGAATATTCTTGCAAGTTGTTATTAAGGCATTCTACTGAATTCACTAATTTAAGATAATATACCTATACTACAGGTGTCTAGAGCTGTAGATTTACAGTATGTATTGTCAAACTTCATTTTTTCTTTCAGATGAGAACCTGCTAACTACTTGCAGGGATTAGCAGGATGAATGTTTGCTCTGAAATGTACAATATTTATTACACTTACTAATGGAGAACATTGTATCATAAACAGGAAGCCAATACCTAGTGTTCTTTGCTGCGAACCAGTTTAAATTTCTTAGTAAAAAATGAAGCAAATATAATTTAGACAAAACAGCATATTTAATCAGAAACTGTTTCCTGTTTAGTAAAAGTTGGAAAGTTTGGAAATTTGCTGTTTGGTAAAAGTTGTCATAAACTTGTTAAAACAGCAAAAGCAAAACTTTACGTAAATTGACCATTGTATTGTTAAGAAAGCAGTGCTATAGAATCCATAATCCTATCCTGGATATTAGGAATTGTTGATTATCCTGGAATATAATTTACTGATAATTTAAATATAAAAAAAAATTATTGTGCAGCCAACTGTTGGCCGTCAAGGTCTGGGCTTTGCAAGTAAGTACAAAAAGAAAATTAAGGAGAGCAGCTTGATTCAAGAAGAGATAAGAAAGAAGGAAGAAGAGGTTCGCAGTTCAAAAGAGATACAGTTGGGAAAACAGGGAGCATGGACAAGATGGGAAACAACAGATAGAAAGCTAGCATGGAAGGACATTTGGAAACTTGAGCCTTTGCGGATTCAATTTCTATTGCGCTCAGTCTGTGATGTCTCACCCACTCCAAGTAACCTCCATAGATGTGGGCTAACTGAAAGCCCCAGCTGCACACTGTGTGGAAGAACAGGCAACCTTGAACATGTGTTATCAGCCTGCAGTGTGGCACAAGGGGAAGGCAGGTATCGGTGGCATCACGATAAGGTACTCAGGGCACTAGCCTTGAATTTGGATATATTTAGAAAAGGTACTGTATGAAATCAGCATGATCCAATATTAGCTTTATCAAGGCTGGATAAAAGAGCACAGCACTTGCTGGAATTAGACCTGCCGGCGTCCTTCAAAGACACAGCAGAGATTGGTCAATGGAGGTCGATTAGACAAGCGACTTGTATTTCCAGACATAGTCAAGACAAACTTGTGACCAGATGTAGTCATGTCCTCCTACCAGAGAAAGGTTATAATCCTCATTGAACTGACAGTTGCTTGGGAAGAGAGGTGCAAAGAAGCTTTTGAGAGAAAAAAACCCCAGGTACGCTGAGCTTGTGGACAACATCTGGACCAAAGGGTGGAAAGTCTGGTCATTTCTAGTTGAGGTAGGATGCTGCGGTTTCCTAGCCCAGTCACTTTGGAGAATGTTAGGAGAGCTGGGGATCAGTGGCAAAGATAGAACGTCTGTGGTGCAACATGCTGGCTCTGGTACATGGATGAACCAGTATGGTTCCCACAGGCAAGCAGTGGCTGATCATCACTGCTGTCCCGCTATCCTGAAGAAGTACCGGGTTAGGGGACGGAACTTCTTGTGACGGATAGACCTAACTGGTGATGCCAAGGCAGACTGTTTCATCTCGTCTGTATTTGATACATAAAAATACATAATTTCAGATGTTAATATTTTGGTAAAATCTGAACCACTGCAGATTGAATCACATAACTTTAAATCCACATAAAGGACTACTGAAATGAAGGCACATTACCTAGAAAATGTAACAGTTAATGCTTAAGTCCAGCTATTACATACATTTAACCAAGTAACTGGTAACTTTAAAAACTTTTGACAGTGACGGTTAAAAGACCCTTTGTGATTAATTGTATTATTCATAGTATTAAAATTCCAAACAAGATTAAAGGTCTGGTTTGCAAGACCTATATTCACTTAATATTCTCATACTGTTTAATGCCCTTAATAGATTGTACCTTCCCAAACTACAGTATATACAAATGCATTTTAAGGGAGAGAGTCCAAAATTGCAAAAGTGTATTTTATACTTAAGGAACAAGTAATAGGTTTATTCCATGCTGAAAAAAAGAAGAAAGAGAACACAACGTTTCGGCCGTGGAGCCTTCTTCCACCTGAACTTTTATACTTATTGTCTTGACAATTCTATTTTGATAAATCGTCAGATTGCATCAAGATTAGAATCTTGAATTTAGAAAAAGATTCTTATATTAACCAGAACAAAACACATCAATAATTAATTTGAGATCATCGTATTTTAATGAGAACTATAATCACATGTTGTATAACATCAGAGGTGCAGAAATTGTTAAACAGCAATTAGTAATTGTTACATTTATTTGCCTGCTCCCTCCCCTATAATCAATTTTCACGAATAGACCCTTACATCATTAACACTGTAATACAGTAGAAACATAACTCCTGACTAGGACATACAGTAAATTAGTATGAAGCATATTTAACCCCTTGTAAGTTCTGTATCCCAAACAAAGCAAAACTCAATTCAAATGTATCTATAATATATCCAGTTCTCTCTTAAGAGTTTTATTTGCAAAATTCTACTTTTCAAACCTAAATGTTCATTTTGTAAGTGACAGTCTCTGTGACAGTCTATTTGTCTCTTCTTTTCCTGCCCCATTGTTGTAACCTTTTAAATGGAAACTTATTATATTTACAGTAAGATGACTGGATGAGTTGCTGGTTACCGTATATTTATAACAGGCAAAGATAACCTTGTTAACCTATTATTAAGAAAATTATTCTTATTCAGAAAATTAATCTAAGAAAAATTAAAAGTTTATTACTACTACTTGTGAAACACAATTTTACAAGTCAAAATTCCGAGATGCAAAGTGGTGAGTCGTCTTAAAATAACTAAACTTCACTTTAGCTTATTTCAGAACACAAAGAAAAAAACTGCAATATGTAATAGTACAAAACGTTTTTCATGTAATACCCTATCATTTAAACTTTGTAACTTATTTTTATCCCTTTTTTCTTTCCAAATAAATACGTATATAACGATTTCTCGTTAGCTAAATGATTGCATTTGTTTAGAATTCAGTTCTCTACATTAATACTATAAAACCCACCTGACTAGTTGAATCAAAACAATTCTGTATAACACACTAAAAAAAAAAAGAAACCCAGTAGGATTTCTGGACCGAAATCATTAAACACGTTTTTTTCAACAGTTTGGAATTGCAGATGTTGTGTTGTCAGTGTCATATTTGCTACAGTATTTTTGTTTTATCCTCCAAGAAACGCATTTGTCAAAGCTGTGTCCTTTTATAATGGCAGATACAGGGAATTTTTCCTGTTCCTGCCACGGTAAGCGGTATGACGTCTTTTAAGTAAGCAGCATGAGTTGCCAGCGCAACTTAGGCTGCGCAGGAGGAGTCGAACAACGCTCGACTGGCCTGAGAACATCCTTCTTCCTTCTCCCACAGGAGCAGCTCCACGGGCTGCATTCCAGTGTGGACCTCTCGCGGGATTCTCGCTTTCAAATCTCGCGGAGTTTTCTCCTGTTTTGTATATGTGTGACAATAAGAGTTTAAAGGCAAGTCTAGGAAGGTGGAGACTTGGGAATGACTTCCATTGTATTTTCTTAAAAAAAAAAACCTGTCTCGGTTCTTGTCTCTTACTTCCATTACCTTAAAGACGAATGGGTTTGCGTTGCGATATACAGCAAGCGAAGAAAAATTAACAGGTTTATTCTAAAATAGTGAAATACATACGTAGCGGGGATTGCGAACATCAGAGAAAGCGAGGAAGTCCTTCGCTAAAGGACAGTATGGGTAAGTTTCGTGTTTATATTGCTGTAGTTATATAAAATAGAACAAATGTAATGGCAGTACTAGGAAGTTAGACAGATCAGTGGAGAAAGGGGGGGTTCAGCTTTGAAAATACAGTCACTGCCACCGGGGGAATAAGACCCACGCTGTGGAATTCCTGAAACCACTGAGGTTCTGCAGGTAAATTATTCTCTTGACATCTGGCGACATTGTATTCCGAAACAATCTAGTTGTTCTAGTTTCCTGAGGGGTTCTGAAACTCGTGGACTGGAGTTGGATATCTCTTTGTACATGTAACCCAAGTACGAGGGAAACTGAATTGAATGGCACATCTTTTCTGAATAGTTGATTGCTTTACCGAATTTGTCGTTGTGAAACACATCTCCCAATCCTTTTACTTATATCCCTCTAATAAAAAGTTAAATAGTCCCTGTCTTGTATTGAAGAATCTAATTTGAAAGGAAGGGTTTAATTGGGCGGGTTCATATTATTTAGTGAACAGTATTTTGCCAGTTCACCATCATGGGATGGATATTGTTACAGGTTAGGTTGTAAGGTCGTTTTGAAATTGCAAATGCAAAAACTTCTCAATAGCTTTCATAGAACAGCTATGCAGTTTTTAGGTAATTCCTTTCAAGCTGTATCTTTTAAGTTTCTGAATGTGCCAGGCATGTTTTTTTTTAGTATTTTATTTTGTTTTCTGAGTTCATCTAGGCCTGAAATTATACTCTTAATGGAAAAGAAAATACAGTAAAAATATACAATTGTACTTCATCAGTTACAACAAGCTTTGTGTAGGACAAAAAAGGTTCATTCCTTTCTTGAGCATTTTTTGTTCACTTTGTGCACTCTTATTGGTTGGTGATGTTTTTTCATTTTATTTCTGGGCTTTTCATGGTCCAAGATGAAAATCTTTTGGTAAAAATACCCAGGCTACATGTTCAGTGCAGCCCAAAGAAAGTAAGTGCTGTTAACACCACACTTTGAATGGTATGGAGAAGCCACTGCATTGTCCAGTCTAAATGACAAAATATAAAGTTGTCCAAGTGCCTTAAAGTGTCAAACAATAACACTCATCAGTAGGGGACTTTTTAATTTTTTCCCATTACCTTAAAATAGATTAGCTAATGCTGGTTTAAACCCATATTGTGGGATTGACACTGACGCACTTTATCTGCTCAAGTGCGCAATTTGCTACATGTTTTGTTTTCTGTGATCCATGATCTTTTTTTTAACTTAAGGCAGTACCTGACTCTCAGTCTGATAGTAAGTGATACCTGTAGAGCTATCAAATCCATTACATAAAGACATTTTGCCAAAGCCATCATGAGATAAAGATCTTATCACTGCAAGTAAAATACCTTTTAATAATACACACGGTATTTACAGTTATGTGCTAGATGGAAGATTTCACTGAAAGGACTAACATTTTGTTTTCCAGGCTTAAGTTTATTTTTTACCTGAGGAAAAGCAGTAATAACAGGAATTGTACTACTGGCATGACACGTGATACGACTAATAGGAATTTGAACTTAATTAATGCAAGTTTGTAAATTGACACTTTGGTGGCCTGGTGTCTTCTGGTGTTTGTTCTTTAGCAGTTAATTAAGCAATTAATACAATTATTTGCTTACTTAGACATATTTTTAAGTTTGTTTATAGTGAATTATTGAAAGAATTTACTTAATTGAAAGTACAATTATCTATAAAAGACCTAATAAATTTAGTAGAAGTATTAATATTCTGTAGTTGAATAATTTGTCCAACTAAGTAGCCGAGAACCCAGGTGCAACAAAAACAGTGGACACTGGACATTTTGGGAACTGATTTTGAGGCTTCTGGTCTAGAGTCTCTGAACTCTGGGAATGACAGGCACCTGTTGTTCCTGTCTTATATTCAGAAATCATTTACAGTCACTCTCCAGAATGCTTATTTTTGTAAAAAGAACAAATCATACAAAATCTATTGGGATTGCTCGCAACTAATTAAACTACTATCAATTTGAAAGGGCTAGATGATTCCGTTAAAGGAGACTGGTTTAGTGATGTCTCCAAACTGTACCAGTATGCTTGTGTGAGATGTACCCTCTGAATGACAAGCATCCCTGCCAAGAATAAGCAAATAAGCAGTTTTCTGACAAAGGATCAAGGATGGAACATGGCAAGTTACTTTATCAGACCTGCTATATAGTATTAACAAAGTGTCTTGTAATATTGGCAATGAATATTAAATATGGGAATATTTAATGCTTATTGAATTTGTGATCCTGTTTCTGTTGATTTTGCTTGAGTCACATTTTTCCTGGTGTTTTTTAATTGCATGTTGGAACCATTTAGTACTGTTTAATTAAGTCAAAGAATGAGGTAGCCCAAAGTAATATCGGTACCAAGTAATTATCTTTTTTGTATGCAGTTAAATTATAGCATATTAATACTCAAAGATGAAAACTAAGAGTGAAAGAAAAAAAAAAACTAGTTTATAAGAATGTAATAAAGCCACCCCTCTGCTGAGTAAATAAGTTCCCCTTTACAGGGTTTTAAAAGCATTTTGCCTTCGTTTCCATTTGTGTCCTCTAGCCTCTGGCCTTTTGATTCTGAAGAAGTCCATAAGGTTGACTAGGTTAAAGCCTTTGAAGATTTTAAATGCTTGAATCACATCTCCTCATTTTCAGAACTAAAAAGATTCAGTCCTTTTGTGCACAGGAATGTGCCTGGTTGCACTGACTCGGGCTGATTCCAGCTCAGCAAGGTTTTTTTTTTTTGTTTTGTGGTGAGCAAAATTGTACATAATAGTCAAAATGAGGTCTTACTATTATATTGTACAACTTTAAAATAACATCCATTGATTTTAATACTACGTTTTAAACTATATTCAAATGTATTTTTGCTTCCCCACATAAACGTAAGAGTTTATGTTGACAATCTTTTTTACAAGTTGCCTTTTCAAGCTCACTGCTTCTTTTTTTATATTTGCGCTATAGTTTTTGCCAGTTGTATGACACTTGGTACATAAAACATCAGCTACCATGTTTTACTTGAAAAGTATATATATGTAACTGTCTTTGCAGCTTCTATCGGGTTTGATGATTGTCCTGTTTTGGTATGTTATATTTCTATAAATTACGAAGAATATTGGTTCCAGTACTGATCCCTTTGGTTAATTATATCACTCGTGCTTGAGCATATAAAGCATGTAACTCTAGTTTAGTTCTGTTTTATATTCATTAACAGTTCATAATCCAAATACATTCATGTCCTCAAGTGCATACTTCAGGCAAATTGAGGATAAAGAGGTTTTTCTAAAGGATTTTGATTGTATAATGTATTATTATTCTCTTCTCTACAATTTGCTAGCAAAAAAAGTTTTTTGGTTTGATTTTATTCCAATATTTGCAATGCAAGTAGTCAGCTTTGCACTACTTCTGACAATGCTTTTATTTTGGTTCTTGACTTGGATGTGCTGCAGTATATGTTACAGCGGTTGCCAAAGTTCACAATTTAGTTTGCATATTTTATTTCAATGTGTTAAAGTGCACAGTCTGAATTTTAGTTGTGGTTTGTGGTCAGATTTGAAATAGATTATACTACAGTGTGCCTTCTCTGCTCATGATTATAACATTGTTGTACAGGTCTGCATGCTTTCCTTTTTTTAGTAAATGTTTTTAACTTGGTGATGCATTTATGCATTTAGTATTCAGTTTGAACTTAATAAAATTAATAAAAGAAAAACTAAAGTCTGTACTCGGATGATTCTCACATATGATATTGTAGTTCTGGAAACTGAGTTTCTCTGGAGATCTGTCAGTTACTTAAGAGTCCTCACAGCTGTTGTGGTTTTCTTCTCTTTGCTCTGCATGTATGTAAAATGCTACCTTACTCCTCAAAGGCAGTCTACAAACACCATCATATGCTTTGCTAAACTACACAATTATGCATTTGAATACAAGCAACTTATTGCGCTTAAAAATTACATTTATAATGTGGAAGGGATAAACGTAAGGACAGTACAGCTAGTTACTGTACATCACATACGATTTTTAGTTTAATAGTACATATCTAAATTGATTTCTTTTCACTCCGATTGCACTGAAAGCTTTCTTTACTGAAGAAAATTGCTATATACTGACTGGATTACACTGTTGGAAAGAAAATTGTTAGCCTTAATAACTTTGTGGCTCAGGGTCCTTCCCTTTTGTGGTGATTGCTGCTGTTATTCTGTTAGATAATGACAAGTTTCATACAACACCTGCTGGGAGGTGTGTATCCTAAGCAATGATCGATTGTTTTTTCTCTGCAGCTTCTTCTCAGCTTCTATTTAAGTTTCTTTGAATCACATTTATAGTTTAAGCCCTTCTATTCCAGTAGTTCTTTGAATATGGTGAGGAGCATTCGTACTCTCTTATGTTGATTGATTTGTTGATTAATTAGATAGTCTTGTACTGTGGTAAGTGGGAGTGTGTGTGGGGGGGGGGGGGGGGAGGGGGGAGTAAAATACTTTACTGATACTTAAAAGGTCCAAAAGGTTTTCAAATTATTGATATGAGTTAAAATTTGACCAATTTAATATCTTTTTGTCAAGGGTGGTAATATTTTGGTAATAATATGACAAAATGCGTAAAGGTTTAATTGGTTAATTCAATGTTAAACCAGTCAGTTTGGGGTAATTATTATCTATTAATAATAACAGCATGTATAATGGGGTATTAATTAAAAAATATAAACTATAATAAGACATGATCGGATGATTTATAGACCTGAATAACCGATTTTGGAACCCAAATATGTTCTTGGGCCTTGCCTGCCATTGGTTACTTTGGAGACTGCTTACACTGCACTGGTTAGGTGTGTCTTTAAGCCAAGCAAAGCCATGTGACTATGAGGCGTACTGTTTAACTTTTCCTTTTGCTTTGAAGCCACTGTTCCAGAGCTTTTCCCTCTTTGCTTCAGGGTACTCATTGTGTGGTGGCTCCACGGTTTTCAGCACATTTCTCAAATTTACAGTAATTTGATCAGGACAGCGAGGGAAAGTACATGATCTCAAAGGTTCTTTCCGTAAAAGGAAGTTCACCTCTTCTTCACGTTGCCTCAGATCAGCAGCTACCACCAACCTCAAGCCATCAGTCCTTGGCATTCACAGCTGTGATATAGACTTTTTAATTCGGCCAAATACCAGGATAACATCGTTGAACTCTTCGAGTGTGATCAGTTCTTCAATTTGAATTGTTGAGCAGAAAAACCGGCGCAATATGACATTTGTTATGGAAATGGGTTGAAAGCAATGAAGACTCCATGCGCCAGGCACAGCTCTTGCCTGACTGAATTGCAACTGGAAAGACTTGTTCTTAACAAGCCATTGGGCAATTGTCCGACTTGCTAATGGTTCATAGCATGCATTGAAATCTGTAGCCCAAAAAAAGTTGATCGATATGGATTCCACTTGTTCATGTAATATTTTCACCTTCAGTGTCTCATGGCATTCAACAAAGCATAGCGTTGGCAGAAGATTTGAAACAAGGAACAGGTGATTCAACTCTAAAATTCTACATGAGTAAAGATGTTCTGTCTCCTAAATTTGGAATAAAAACAGGTTTACACTTGTTTACAGTTGTCCTTGCAATATGCTTATTGTATAATTTAATTAATCTTCGGCATTATAATTATAGGTTCTAGTTAACAAATGGGAAAACTGAAGTACTTTCTGAGTGTTCCATCCTGCTGAACATTAACAATAAATACATTAATCGGGCAATAGATAGAATTAAATAGAAAAAATTCTACATTTGTGTTTTAAGAGATGTAACGTCAAAGGTCGAACTGTGTTTTTGCAAATCCTGTAAAAAAAATATAGAAATAGACAGCCCAGATTTTAAGGTTTAAAACTCACCCTTTTGTGTTTGTTAAGGATGAGAATATGGATATCTTCTGGTAGATTGTGGGGATCTTTGAGTGCTTAGGTAGTCATTGAGGCCCATTTCTCCCATAGGTAGGTACTTATGGTAGTCTTCATTAAAATCAAAGGACAAAACTCCATTTTTGGAAAAGTCCATTTTTTTGTTGATTTCATATGGAATGACCTTTAGTTGCAGCTGTTAATTATACAGGTTGAATGGTAGGTAATTTAGCATATTAAACACAATTTGGAATTTTCTAAAGGTCATTTTTTTCCTCTAACTGAAATTTTCAACCCTAAACTTTAAAGTTGTTTACACTCAAAAAGGATAGCTTTCAATACGTCTTGGTTTTTGTTAAGTAAAGGTCACATTTTAAAATGGCAGAACTAGATCAATATTTTCTGATGAGACCTGGGAACAAAACATGTTAATTGTTATAGGTGCTTGTTTCTGCCATTTTAAAACATTACTTTTTTTTAAAGTTCTCTACCTATTTTGAATGCCTGACAGTTAAGTTATTTTAGGTCATTTCACTGTATCTCATTTACTTTTAAATGTCATTTTCTAGAAAGCAGGTCTTTTTTTAAGCAATCCCCAAGCTACCGTATCCTTATTACAACATCACTTAATTAAGTCCAGTTTGGAAGAAGTATGCCTCTTTTGCATAATTGTTACTCACTTCAGAAATTTAAATTTAAACTCCTGTTGTTGTTAATCTGCAGGTTGTAAACCTATTGTGATGGTATTGTTAGTTTTTAGTGGGTGAAAATTAAATTGTAATTTGACAAGTTTGAAAATATAGGAGCATAACAAAACAAGCCTATACTGTTTATACCTATTTACTATGGCAAATATATTTTGTACCTTTTATCGTTCAGCTTGCGTTCCCAAAATTCATGTATGTTTTTTGTAAAGATAATTAATACTGCAAAAAAATGTATGTTTGCAGTAACTGTGTAATGTTTTGTGACCCATTGTGACTAATTTATGTTCATCATTGAGATGTAAGGCTGGTGGTGTGGACGTTGAACTGGTTGTAAAACAAAACATAAAAAAGCTATATAGCCTCATTTTCAAAATATATCTTGCTTGATTGATTAGTTGCTGCAGACTTATCCAAGCAACCCCTCCACCCATTTCATAAGATATAATTGAATTGCTTTGAGTTGTGCAATTTCTTCTTATCACCTATCTACTTTTTTTAAAAAAGACGTGCTTCTTATCCTTGGTCCTAAATACATTACATTTTCATTTTTATATAGGTCATTGAGTCCATTGTTTCATTGATGTTCATGGAGGTTTGATTCATTTTGTCAGTACATTAAAAAATGCAAAATGATTATATCGCGACCTCTCTTCATCCTTTCTTTGAGACTGGAAAGGTTAAGTGCTCTAAACGTTTAACTGTAGCTACAGGAGGATGGAGATGTCTGTGTTATGTGAAGGAAAACAAATCTGATCTGACATCACAAAACCTCAGTCTTATTTACTTCAGCAATTAACTAGAGGGCAGATGCCTACTGGAATGCAGTTTTTAAAATAACACTGGACAATTTTAATTAAATGTGGTTTTGTTTAATTTCACAGCTCTGGGGCTAATCAATGTTGAAGTGTGAATTATTTTAAGGGCCTACTTTTTCTAAACTACAAATCTGCTATCCACAAAGAACTATCTGGCTACGTGAGTGAATGTGTTCTGCTGTCACATAGCATAGCTCTTGTAAATTAATTCTCAATGTTGTGTGTATATGTTTTCTTTTCACATTTCTTGCAGATATCTTTACTTTCAAATATGAGGACTTATAACACTCTCAAATATTGAACTCCTACTCTATTCTACTTTTGAAAATGTAATTAAGATTAATAGCATGGTATGGTCATCAAATCTGGGGGTGCCTGGTTTGGAGAGTCACGTATACTAACACAATTAAAAGCTAGTGGCCTGCTTCTTGTGGACGTTTTATCACTTCTCGGAAGTCATGTCAAGAACCAGGTTTCGACAGCAAGCTGTCGCTAATGTGGTTTTCTGGCATCTCCTTAAAGAGGGGAAGTAAAATAATCAATTGCAGATGGTCTAAAGTGAGTTAATGTCATGAACCCTATAATACTTTTTATCATTAAAGGTCCCTCTCCATTCATAGCCTGTGGCCCCTTACCCACCTGCTGTGTATTCCTCATGCCATAGTTATGCCGCCTTTTTTCATTAATGTGATTCTATTCTGCAGTTGCAAAACAGTAACATTGTTTTAGTTTGAGCATGAAACTGCAGTCACATACTTCCAGCTTTCAATGATGTGCAGTCCAGAGGTGCACCTTGTTTGTAGGAATCGACTACCTGGCGCTTAATATAGTGTTTGTGACTCAGTTATTGTTCTGAAAGGTTTGCAAAATGTCTTCCAATGTGTTTTCATTTCTGAGTTTGTTGATTCTGTATTCACATGTATTGTATTTTTTTTTGTTGTTGGCCCACTGGAATCTGTGAGGAATGTGGGTGGAAATTCCAGCATCACAAAAGTTGCAATACCTCTTTCTTGTATGGGCATGACAAACCCTGCTCCCAGGTTACTACCAGATAAGTGATAAATGCGAGGTATTTGGCCTCAGAAATGTTAATCATGCTACAGGAAGTACTTATTTTGAAATAATTATGAATTGTGTTGTAATTTGGGATTTTTGTGCTCTTTGAAAGAGCATTGTAATAGGTCAGGATATTAGTATCTGAACACAGAATACAAAGGAACCAGAGCCCCCTCCAGTTGGGGCCGATTTGGCACAGAGCCTGAAACCCTTCCTCAGCTGGATCCAGACACGTATTTAACCTCGGACCCCTTTCGTAGAAGTGACACAAAACCATCTTAACTTCCCAATTTTTTTATAATCAAGAGTAAGCATAGAATGTTAGCGGTAATCAAGGACCTTACCTTAATGTTACATGTATCTCCTACTTCAATATTTACTATGAGTAAAGCACCATGCTGTACATTGTAGGGAATAGTTCACTGCCATGCTTTGTTTCAGATGTTAAAGTGATAAATTAATCTATACATGATAAGTGCAGACGCTCCTTTTTTGTTTTAATGGTCGAAAAGATGTTTGATTCATTGGTTTATTCCTGTGTGATAGTTTGACATTCTGTATTGATCATTGCCATGTTTATTTTACGCAGGAGACAGTTATCTGGCTTTATTAACCTAGGAGTCTGTTTAATCCCATAATGTACTTTGTTCCAAAAAGAACCTTGTTAGGACTCCCACCATCTGTGTGCATATGGTTGCAAATGACCACAGCTGTGAGAGAACACAGGAAGAAGCAGTCTGTTGAATTTGTGGTGAAGAGAGAACTTGAGCAAAGGTATGCTAGAAAAAGTTTGCAGCAACAGTGTAGCAGAACTAAATAGATCAAAATGGTAAACAGGTGGTTTCAGTTTAAAGTGCAGTTTTGGTTAAGGTAATGGGAATGATATATTTTCCTTACTTAAATAGGTTTGTACTCATCTTCACATTAAGCTGTTTCTCTGCTTGCATTCTCTGTTCTCAGGCTGTTTGTCATTTTTCAAAAAATATTTCAAATTAAAAACTGTCCATTGAAGCAAGGAAATGACATGATGAATCTTATACTACGACTAGTCTTTGTAGCAAAGAAGCTTGAAGATCAAGCATGTGGGGCTTATTAGATCTAGTTGAAGAGCCACCATAGATCTAGTTGCTATCGAAAGTATTCTTGCATTTTTTCACATTTTATCATTACAATATGGAATCATAATGCATTAATTTGGGATTTTTTGCCAGTGATCAACACAGGACCCTCTATAACATCAAAATAAAAACTAAATTCTAAAGATCATTCTAAATGATCAATATCCTAAATTATAAAATAGAAAATAACTGATTGTTACATATTTACCCCCCTTGAGTCAATATTTGGTAGAGGGACCTTTGGCAGGCATTATAGCCATGTGTCTGCTTGGATAAGTGTCTAGCAGTTTGCAGATGTGCGAAGCTAGAATTTATGCCTATTCTTTTTTTTTGTGCAAAATTGTTCAAGTTCCCTCAGGTTGGATGAGGACTGTTGGTGAACAGCAATGTTCAGCTCCTTTTGATAGCCACTTTGTACTGAAATCTGTTAATCTCAGCTGTAATCAATTAGCAGAAATCCAGCAAAGAAAGCATTTTTTACAGGTGGTGGGAAGGATTTTTACCTTCCAGCCTTTCAGATAGGATGTTACAGTAACATCAAGACCATTCATCTCCTGAAATTTACTTCCTCTTTGTAGACTGTGATTAATGTTTGTTTTGCCCGATACATTTCTGCTTTCAGTGTGTTGATGCAAGCAATAGACTTTTCTCTCATCCTTACTTCTGACATTGAGACAATAATACACTGTTACATTATCTTCATTGCCTCATTAACTGGAGTCATAGTCTTGGTCAGCTATTTGAGCACCCATGCTGCGGATAGTGTGATTTTGGGCTGTGAGATTTCACTCCATCACTATGCCAACAACTCCTGAAAAGGTGCTTGGTTAAAGTCACTTTGGAATCCCATGACCTGCAAGAAGGAGACTACTCTAACTCCAATGTGGATGTTGAGCAAGAGATTGCATGGTGGTTCACACTTTCATAGTCTTCTGAACTTCAGAACTGAATGAATCAAAATTTGTTGGATTTCATTAACCACCAAAGGTTTTGTCGCACTTGTTTCTGAAAAGTTGCTTAGATCCTTTTTAAACTCTTATTGCGTCATATTCTGTTTGGAAATGAGGCCAACATGCAAACGCTTTGTGCTCGATAACCTTTAATTTAGTTCCAATTCAGCTTAAATTGGCCAGTCAACTCCAAATTTTGTAGGTATAATTCTAAATAGGTATTTGTTTCTTTCAGATACTTTTGGGGATGTCTCTGCTACTAGACAAGATGAAAATGTTTATTTGTAGCCTTAGTCCATAACTACTGTAATTGAACACAAATGCTGTGGTGCAACATGAGTACACGACAACAATCTAATGTTGCAACTGTAGCACATAAAGGTTATTACATTGGAGTTGCATTTCTTACTAAGCTTGTGTCACACTATTCCTCACTAGAGTAGCTGTTACTTGTATTCATGTCAGTCTGCTACGAAGTCACATTGACAAAAGTAGTCTGACTTGCTTGATGTGTCAGTAATTCCCTTTCCTTATGTCACACAATGAGGGAGCGTGGGAAGGAGGTTATGAATTAAGGGAAGGATAAATTTAGGACTAAGTCTGGAAGGAAAAAAAACGTAGTAAGCAGTTATCAAGCCTGGTTTGTCTATGAAATGTGAAATCGGGTGCAAAGTACAATATTCTGTAATACTAGGAGGTTGTGAATAAAATGTTTGTGATGTGAAAGATTAGTAGATCATTACTACCTTACACATTGTAAATAATAAAGACTAGCCTGTCCTAGTGTCTTAATATCTTAATCTTAATATCATGCCTGGCTGTTCTATTTTAATAGTCAATTAAATGTTCTCCTAGTTATGATTGTATTTAAATCTGTATTTAAATTATGCTCTTTTTCTTACAGTGGAAGTTGTAGTGGAGTATGACTATGAAGCCCTCCATGAAGATGAGCTGACTATTCGACTGGGAGATGTTATTAAAAATGTGAGGAAACTGGAGGAAGAGGGGTGGCTGGAAGGAGACTTGAATGGGAGGAGGGGTGTATTCCCAGACAATTTTGTAAAGGTAAGCATCACGCATCGAGAGAAGATTGTGCAGCCCTCCATTATCATTTGGTAATTTTTGTTACATTAAATTTCTAAATTGATCAATTTCAGAGTCCTTGCTACTTATGGAACATCAGCTTTTATATTGCTGTGGTAGAAACTTAAATTGAGCTTCAGCAATTTTGTAGATTTCATACTGCTTTGTACAGCAGTGTGATGACTAAAAGCAGACTATCATAAAAAATGACCCCCTTTTATGTGAGGAATTCGTGAACACTATCAACCATGCAAAGAGGGAAAGAGAAATAGACGAATGAAAGCTTTGACGTTTGTTAACCCTATCGTATGCAAGGCAACTGAACATGTGGGTTTGACTCATTACTAAGCAGAAATGTCTCTCTGAAAAAGTGCATTACATTCTGCACCTGAATCTAGTGTTATGCTGCTCCTTCTCACGTAGTCGATTTATTTAAAAATATCGTGTTGCAATTCTTACAACCTGATGGCATCTCTTGAATTTGAGGTTTCTCGTTAAGCGTGTTAATTTCCTTTCTATGTGCTTGCCAGTTATGCACACTGTTCCGACATGGACTGAAGTGTCACGTTTGTGCAGTAAAGAGGAGTTGTGGTTATAAATAAAGTAATTTAGCTAACTACTTTTTAAAGATTTTTCTGACTCCCTATGCTTTTCTTTTATCCTTTTTTCTTGTGTTTATTTGGATTTAGAGCAGAAATGTACTCAAATCCTACTGTATGTTGCATTTGCATGAGTTTTGCTAGTGGCTGTTTTGAATGTTTCACTATAAGAATTAACCTTCTAGATTTGTTTTACCTTGCATCTTAAGAGTGAGGAAGTATGTATCTTTGAGGAATGTTTGTCACTGTACCCATCCATTGGTACACAAATGGGGAATATACTCTGTAGTTCTGTTGATATCTAAATCTAATCAAGTAAATGTATACGATAAGGATGCTGAGTTCATTACGGGCACCAGTCTGTTAATGATAGCCTGGAAGACAAAAATCAAACAGATCTGACAAGAAAGTCACATCAGCAAGTCTCATAAATCCATCATTCAGACCCAATCGATTGATCCAGACCAGACTATACCAATCGAAAACATCTACCCAACTATGGATCATGATGACCTCCAGCCCGAAAGACCCAATCAACGTGATATCCTCCCTAAAAAAAGATTCCACTGTGAGCTTTACTCTTTGGCTTTTCTTTTTACCTTCCTGCACCCTAACCATCTTGCCAAGTGCACCATCATCCACTGTGGGAAATCTTATTTGAAATTTGAACCGTTTCCAAAGAGCTGATCATTTAGTGCAGTTTTAGCCAATGTGTGGGCAGGACCAGAGCTTGGTGCCTGCATGTGGGAAATTTGGAAGGTTCCTGTAATGAACATTCCTCTTTGTGTTTTCCAGCTGCCACAGGCAGTGGAATTGCCGACCATTGAATTAAAAAGTATTTAAGTGGCTAATGTGAATGTGGAACCAAAAGTCTGTCATGCTGTGAAATATCCAAGAACACACTTTGTGTACTAGCTTACTGCCCACTTCAGTGAAAAACCTAAACCGATAAACCTGAAGTGCAAGTTTGCACAATGAATGCCTGTCAACTGTGGGAAGTTCGTGGACAAATGGGAGGATTGGAAGCCCATTTGATGAATGCTCATTTAATGGATGGTGAGCCCGAGTTCAGTCAAACAAGGTGGACTCGCATTTTAATGTTCGCATTGTCATTTAATGAACTTTATGGCTTGTGGTCTGAACTCATTGCTGTTATCTTTATTGCAAATTAATATTACAAGTACAACTTTGTATCAACAACAGTGTTTATGTTTTTCCAGAGACCAGAATCACTGTTGCACATAGGAAACTAAAAAAAAAAAACTAGACAGAAGAGACAGAACTAGATGTCTCTTGAGGGTATACTTATACTTAGGCCACAAAATGTTATTTTTGAAAGGCGGTGTAGACTTTCCATAGACACTGTATTCCACTTTTTAATAATTGTCTTCACTCTACTTAAAGTGATAAGTAACTTTTTTCTGATCTCTCTACCACTTCATGCCTCTCTTGTTTGAAAGCCCCTTTGTCTTCATCATTGATTTTGAGTTGAGACTTGAAATTCAGTGCTGAATGATGCATTTACTCAGAGGTTGAGTTTAACCACTTTGATTACTTATGAAATAACTGTTGCACTAATTTTTGATCTTTGAAACTATTGGTTTAGTTCACCAGGTGAATAATTTTGTCAAACAGTGTAAAATGGACAAATACCAGTATGGTGTTTTTTTCTTTTGCAATGTGAGCTGCCCAGGTTCCATACCCTGTCTGGACTGTTACATGTCATTAAGTAAATTATGATCTTCGTTTGCTTAAGCTGTCCTTGGACTGCTTTCTTTTCTGTGAATATTGCTTTAGTATACTCTCTCTACACCTAGATGTGTTCTCAATTACTGAAAATGTTAGAAAAAGCTTGGTAAACCTCTTTGTAGAAAATTTGTTTTCGATAGCACTCATGCCTACTGACCGGATGCCTAGACCAACTGTTTGGCAGTTTTATTAAGAGGGAAGGTCTTTGTTACTGTTGTCTCCCTTTTTTTATCGCCCAGTAATGTCTTGTGCATGAGATATTAACGGCTAGGTTTTGGCTTGTCACACAATTCTACCTGTGCTTAATAAGTGATTTATTTTGGAGGCAACTGCCTTATGCTGTGATGTGAAGAGAGTAACACATTTTTAAAAAAAAGATTGTCCGCTAGGGTTGTTAATCCCCAACTTGTTACAGTAACAATTTTCCTATATACAGTGCCTTGCGAAAGTATTCGGCCCCCTTGAACTTTTCAACCTTTTGCCACATTTCAGGCTTCAAACATAAAGATATAAATTTTTTATTTTATGTGAAGAATCACCAACAAGTGGGACACAATTGTGAAGTGGAACGAAATCTATTGGATTTTTGAAACTTTTTTAACTAATAAAAAAATGAAAAGTGGGGCGTGCAAAATTATTCGGCCCCTTTACTTTCAGTGCAGCAAACTCACTCCGGAAGTTCAGCGAGGATCTCTGAATGATCCAATGTTGTCCTAAATGACTGATGGTGATAAATAGAATCCACCTGTGTGTAATCAAGTCTCTGTATAAATGCACCTGCTCTGTGATAGTCTCAAGGTTCTGTTGAAAGCGCAGAGAGCATCATGAAGACCAAGGAACACACCAGGCAGGTCCGTAATACTGTTGTGGAGAAGTTTAAAGCCGGATTTGGATACAAAAAGATTTCCCAAGCTTCAAACATCCCAAGGAGCACTGTGCAAGCGATCATCTTGAAATGGAAGGAGTATCAGACCACTGCAAATCTACCAAGACCTGGCCGTCCCTCTAAACTTTCAGCTCAGACAAGGAGAAGACTGATCAGAGATGCAGCCAAGAGGCCCATGATCACTCTGGATGAACTGCAGAGAACTACAGCTGAGGTGGGAGAGTCTGTCCATAGGACAACAATCAGTCTTACACTGCACAAATCTGGCCTTTATGGAAGAGTGGCAAGAAGAAAGCCATTTCTCAAAGATATCCATAAAAAGTCTCGTCTAAAGTTTGCCACAAGCCACCTGGGAGACACCCCAAACATGTGGAAGAAGGTGCTCTGGTCAGATGAAACCAAAATCGAACTTTTTGGCCACAATGCAAAACGATATGTTTGGCGTAAAAGCAACACAGCTCATCACCCTCAACACACCATCCCCACTGTCAAACATGGTGGTGGCAGCATCATGGTTTGGGCCTGCTTTTCTTCAGCAGGGACAGGGAAGATGGTTAAAATTGAGGGGAAGATGGATGCAGCCAAATACAGGACCATTCTGGATGAAAACCTGTTGGAGTCTGCAAAAGACCTGAAACTGGGACGGGAATTTATCTTCCAACAAGACAATGATCCTAAACATACAGCAAAATCTACAAAGGAATGGTTCACAAATAAACGTATCCAGGTGTTTGAATGGCCAAGTCAAAGTCCAGACCTGAATCCAATCGAGAATCTGTGGAAAGAGCTGAAAAATGCTGTTCACAAACGCTCTCCATCCAACCTCACTGAGCTCGAGCTGTTTTGCAAGGAAGAATGGGCAAGAATTTCAGTCTCTCGATGTGCAAAACTGATAGAGACATACCCCAAGCGACTTGCAGCTGTAATCGCAGCAAAAGGTGGCTCTACAAAGTATTAACGCAAGGGGGCCGAATAATTTTGCACGCCCCACTTTTCATTTTTTTATTAGTTAAAAAAGTTTCAAAAATCTAATAGATTTCGTTCCACTTCACAATTGTGTCCCACTTGTTGGTGATTCTTCACATAAAATAAAAAATTTATATCTTTATGTTTGAAGCCTGAAATGTGGCAAAAGGTTGAAAAGTTCAAGGGGGCCGAATACTTTCGCAAGGCACTGTATATCTCTATAAATTGAAGGGGTTTTATGCTTTCCCATCCATCCATTTTCTTATCACTCTATCCAGTACAGGGCTGCGGGGGAACTGGAGCCTATGCTGGCAAGCAACAGGTGCAAGGCAGGATACACCCTGAATGGGATGCCATTCCATTGCAGGGCAGACAAACATGCACACGCTCACAGGGCCAATTTTCCCAGAAGACAATTTTGTGTGTTTTTTTTAATTGACAATGGATTTGCCAACAGTGGCATTTTGCTAGTGTCTTTGGGGTTTATTTCAAACATCTAGGAAGTCAGTAAGTTTTCAATTAATTATTTTTTTTTGACTAGAAGTGAGCAAATGAGCCTTAATATTTACTTTTGACTTTTAGATCTTTATCTTTTTTTTTCTTTAAGGAAAGGATTTTTATAATGGTGAACTGTTGCGTCGTACTCTAATCTGGAGTAACGTGATTGGTTTATCCTAAGGTGCCTGAAGGCAAATTGGAGATCATTCTGAACTTTGGTCTCTGTGTTTGTGGTTTTTTAACTTATGGCAGGGTGTGTTCTCAGCAAAAAATGTCAGAGGATTTGGTAAGTGGAACTAAATGCTTAGGTTTTTACTCTTCTGGTGTTGGAAATCTACATCTTTTGAGTTTTTATTGCTTTTGTATGAATCTACTAGATTACATATGAAAGATTTAACTGAGTTGGAATGAATTAACTAACATTTTATTAATCTCCATTAATCTTTTTGTCAGGTTAGTTTAAGGTTTGTTTAGGTTAAACTGACGACTTAATTCAAATAAATCTTTTTTTTTCATGCAAGCAATTGGCTTATTTTGATATTTTTTAAAGATGGTGGCACTTCTTGACTGCGGGCATTGAGATCAAAAGTTTCTGAATTCTGTAAACTGAACTGTACACATTTTAAAATGTGATTGAGTACTTGAATTCCTTCTTGTCTGCAAACAATCAGGTGCTGTGTGAACTATCTGGAGTACAATGTAGCACTTATGTAAGGGAAATGGAGAATCCTTGCATATTTATGCAAAACAGATTTGCAACAGTGTATTGGACTAACATCTGGTATTATGGAATATGGCCTATGGCATAGTTTTATAAGGCTAGAGACTACAAACTTAGAATAATTATATTTACTGCAGTGTAAATGTGTTAAAAAATCTTAGACGTTTTTAAATAGTGTCATAGGGAATAAAATGTCACTATTTTAAAAAGAATGTATGTTATAGTGGGTTAATATATTTAAATCTCTCAATTGTTTTTATGTAAATAATGTTACACTTCAATGGATAGTGTTCATTTGAAAGAATGGGGAAATATTGAGTTTCACTACTGTCTTGATTGAAAAAATTGTCAGTGAGCAATCTAATTGTCTTTGAATCTACTTTTTTGCCTTTAGCTGTTAGAAAGATGTTTCTAGTTGCTTGTTAGAGAAACTATGATCTGACTTCAGTTTGTAAGGAAAAGCCTTAAATTGTATCCATTTATTTAATTAATTCAGTATTTTAGGAAAAGGTAGACTGAGTTGACATACAGTATATTACATACTTTAAGCAAATGGGGGAAAAAAATATCGTAACATGTACTGTATGTTCTTAAGGGATTGTAGCTTCAATCCAGTCTGTTATTCCTTTTCTGCTTGAATTTGGGAGACTGTTATGATATGAGCTTTATTCAGTATATTGTAATACAAAGAAAGACAATTAGAACTAAAATATCTTGAATTGGTGCTGCCTTACAATGTCTGGGTTCAGTGAAGGACTGGGGGGCACCATCTCTGGGGAGTATTTATGTTCTTACCATGTTAATGTGGGTTCTTGCCATATGCTCTGGTTTCCACTCGCCTTCCAAAGACTGTCTTGCTCCCTAGTCATCTGGGATAGTTTGCAGGTTACTGTGACTCTTACCTGAAACAATAGATGGCTGTTTTGGAAATTTGAGTGTATTACATTGAGACTCAGGACTAAGGTTAGTGGTCACTAAAAGATCCCGGTGCCCTGGGCTATCCCAGTGTCCGGGCCAAATTTCCCCCCTTGGCTTTTACCTTGTCCTGCGATGGACTGGCGCCCTGTCCAGGGTGTACCCTGCCTTGCGCTCGTTGCTTGCCGGGTAGGCTCCAGCTTCCCGTGACACCGTATGGTATAAAGAAGTTTGGTAAATGACATGACATTAACCTTACTTTTCCATTTGTAATAATGGAATAATATTTGCCAGTAAATAATTTTTCCCTCAATTTCTCCTTAGTCGGGGGGAAAGTGTCCTATCCAGAACCTATTCAGTAACTACGTCAGGCCAGGGTGGTCTGTTTCCTAATCAGAGTTGATCTAAGAATCTTATCTTTTTAATGTTTTTAAATAAATGTTTTAGAAATGAATATATTTTTATACAATTGTATATCTCTATTTATATTGTACCTTAGGTTACTTATAAAATAGCATGAATCCTGTGTATGTAATATAACAAAGTGAATCAAATGGTTTTGCAAAATAACTATTTATTTTAGTAAATATGTAGAAATCTAACTTTAAAGCCTAGATATTTATCTGTATGTCATTTACTTAATTTCTGACCTCTTTAATCTCTTTATTTGTTCCATTTGATTGTTTGGTTACTGCTTGAAGTACTATATTTTATGGGTCTCGCATATCCACTTTAAAAAGCTTTTTTCAGATTTCAGAAGTCCTTATACAAGAGATGGTTGTTTTTGGCAACATTATCTTGCAGTAATTTTTTCCTATATTATGTTTTCTGGCAACAGTCATCTACAGTATGATAAGCTCAGAGTCAATTCCTTATCTAAAGCGGAAAAAGTAAGTATGAAGTGCACATACTGTACTGTAAGAGGATGTGCAAGAGAGAGGAAACTAAATAACACACATATACACCACTTCAGTCATTAGCTTAACATTAGTTGGGTTGTAGTACACAGAATCTGCATCATGACTCATGTCATGACCTCACGACATGTCAGTGTGTCATCATGACTGGTAGTCCTGAGGGGGAAAAGGTTTTAGCGAGACTTGATTTTAACACATTCTCATTTGATTTTTTATAATTTGTGTCTTTCTGATGTGCGTAGGTACTGTGTAGTGAGTGTGTACTGGCTCTTTGGAATTTAAAACATGTATTGTTAGGTAATTAGATATTTTTCTGTATATTTTACTGTAATATTTGTTTTGTATGTTTCTCCATTTCCAGTAGAAAACATGAGCATTATTATTGGTTTGCTTAATAGGTACTCTTATCTGGGGCAACTTGCCAAACAGTACATAACAGAAATACAAAAAGAAATCATTCAAATAAAATTGAAAAAATCAAATAAACAGCAAGAAGGGCACATGATACAGTGTCTGTGCAGTGCAGAACAGTGAAAACAATGTCCAAAGTGGTAAATGGCATGCAAGGGAGGCATTATTGATTAGTAAGAGGGTTACCATTGCCAATGGACTGCCACCCTTGAGTACAGTGCTCATTTGTGCTCATTAGTTTTATTCTCTTGCCTATATATGTTGTTCCTAAAGCTGAAGTATTTCTTTTTAAATCATTTTTAAGTAAATCCATCCAGTTCCTTAATTCCCTAAGCAAAGTCTGTTTTGCATAAAGTGCACAGTATTAGGCCGTTAACAAAAGGCATTTTCAGCAATTCAACAGGAAAGGAGTTGTAATGTGCGGTGTAAATTTCCACTATATATTTAGCACATGATTTGAATTGTTGGGAAAATAAAAGACTGTTAATTTTTAAAAGCATAACCATCTGGACTTGGCATACTTGTACAGAACATCAGTTGCTTTGGGCCAAAATGAACATCCATAATATATGCAGAAAATAAAACATATGAATGACCTAAACACGTTTTTATCATCCAGATATATTCAGAGATAAAAGTAGAAATGCATGGACTTTAATTAAACAATCTTTTTAATGGAATAATAAAATCTCTTATCGATTTGCTCTATTCCTATGTTTTTTTAGAACACTGGGTATTCATTCTGTTTGTGTTTTTCTGTATCCAGAGCTATGACTGTAGTTAATATTCATAGCAAGATTGTAGTCTAGTTCCACTGCACAGACTTTTAAAAAAGTGATCATAGATCACAGGTGATCCAAAGCCAACCTACCTTTTAGATAAACTTTAAACAAAATCAAATTGTTTCGTAATTTGGAAATTGCTGGTGATAAAATGCAATGGGATGACAATGGTATCTGCTTGCTGTATTATGCATTCGTTTCTCAATAAGCACAGCAGCAGTGACTATGATTCAGTTTTACACCTACCTTAGTTTATTTATCTGTTGATTAGTAGTAAACTGTTTTTTTTATTTTTTTCAAGCAATTTTGTTTTAAAATAAATATTATTTTTGGTGTAGCAATTATTTATTGCTAATTAATGGGGGGAAGACATTGACAGTTTACACTTTTATGATTGATCATAATTAGAATTAAATGTTATTGATTTGGTTCTTGACCCAATTTCAATATCAGATTGAATTGTGTTAGCTTCTATGCAATGCACTACAGCTTTGTTTGTATTAGACCTGGCACTGTATTAAATTCCAAGCTCCTTTTTGTACATTCTTGTGAGATTCTTGTCAAGTGAAATCAACCTGGCTTTCGTCCTGCTCCAGAAATTCTGGCTTCTTGCCCTGGCTGCTGTGGCTGATGAGTTGGCAGAGAGAAACACAGGTTACAATATGAAATTACAACGTGGAGTACTGAATTTTGTTCTTCAGGGACAGGTTCTGTGCGTAATACAGAAATGCAGCAAGGGATAAGTAAACCAAGCAGAAATTCTCTCCAGCAGTATATCTGTTGGATTATCAGAGTTTTTTTGTGAATGTCAGTTTTGTATTTTGTAGTAAGTGATCTCTTAAAAGGCAGGGAAATGGAATAATTGTTTAGGAAATGAATTGTAATTTATACTTTGACAGGTAGTGTATATTTTAGAGCAATTACAGTGGGTATAGAAAGTCACCACCTCCTTTCACAATGTTCACCTAAAGCCCAAAAATAAAATCAGACCTTTTCTAGTTTTATTTCCAAATTGTACCTTGCAACATCCAAGTGAAAAAAGAAAGCAAAATTTCTGGAAAAAAAAGTAGAATAACTGGGTTGGATAAGAGAACACCCCCCCTGAGTTAATACTTAGTGGGAGGACCTTTTGCTTGAATTACAGCCTTGAGTCTGTTTAGATGCATCTCTACCAACTTTGCACACCTAGAGAGAGGAATATGTGCCCATTCCTCTTTACAGAATTGTTAAAGCTTAGTCAAACTGCATGGTGACCATTGATGGACTACCCTCTTCAAGTCATTCCAAAGATTTTCGATGGGATTTAGGTCGGGGCTCTGACTAGGCCACTCAAGGATATTCACCTTCCTGTCCTTCAACCACTGTATGGTTGGTTTGGTGGTGTGCTTTGGGTCATTGTCATGTTGAAAGGTAAACCATTGTCCCATTTTCAACTTCCTGGCTGAGGGCTGCAGGTTATATTTCAATAATTTGCCTGTATTTTGCACCATCCATCTTCCCTTCTATCCTGACAAGTGCCACAGTCCCAGCTGAAGAGAAACACCCCCACAACAGGATGCTGCCACCACCATGCTTTACTGTAGGCACGGTGTTCTTTGGATGGTAAGATATATTCGGTTTTTGCAAGACGGACCATTTTGCATTCCGGCCAAAAAGTTCAATTTTGGTCTCATCTGACCACAGCACCTTTTGCAACTTGGCCACAGAATCTTTAAGGTGCTTTTTAGTAAAACATAAACGAGACTTGATGTGGCTTTTTTTAAGGAGCGGCTTTTTTCTTGCCACCCTCCAAAACAGGCCAGATTTGGGGAGCGCTTGTGATATTGTTGTCATATGCACACAATGACCAGTCTTTGTCATAAAGGCCTGTAGCTCGTTCAAAGTTGCCATCGGCCTCTTGGTAGCCTCTCTGATCAGTCTCCTACTTGCTCAGTCATCCAGTTTGGAGGGACGGCCTGATCTAGGCAAGGTCTGCCATACGCCTTCCACTTCTTAATAACGGTCTTGACTGCTCCATGGGATACCCATCTCCTTTCCACAACTTTATCTTGATGTTTTTTTTAAAGCACTTTTTCGCCCATAGTGGATTCTTTTCTTTGAAATGCACTTCCAAGCAGTGGAATCGTCTAGAAACAGCTGTTTTTATTCTGAACTAATCAAAATAAGCACAATTGATCACAGGTGGGAGACAATTAGTTTGTTGTGTGTAAGGTGATTTACAAATGCAATTGTAAGGGGGGTGTTCGCTTATCCAAATAAGGTATTTTATTGTTGTAATATTAATTAATTTTCAGACTGTTTTAGAATTTTATTTTCACTTGGCTAATGTGAGTTACTGTGTGTAAGTAAACATGGAATAAAACTAAAAAAGCCTAATTTCATTTGTTTTTCTTTTCAGAGTTTAATACAACAAAAGGTACAAATTTTGAAAGGGGGTGGTATACCCACTGTATATGTCTGTTTTTTTATTTCCTGTTGATACCCTGATGCATCTTCCCTCTGGCAAAAACATTTCCATATTAATATCTTTTTTTGTCTGCATAAGATTTAGAAGTCTTTTAGCCACAAGATGGCATTCTTGTGATGTAAAACTATTTTATTGCCTTGCTTGTTTTGTTGCTTTTGTTTTGGAAATACCTTAGGCAGATTTCGGTGCTCTTTAAATTTAAGAATTCCTAAAACGTCTCTGCTGTTGTTAACTACAGCATAAGATTTAATAGGATTTTGTTTTTCTTTCTGTGCCAAACTATCTATTGATTTGTACACATTTTGTTAATGCATACATTGTTTTAACAAAGAGCATTTGCACAGAAAGAAGAGTAATGTCTGTTATTAATACCAGTGTTATGTATTGTGCTGTGTTTAGCCTAATACATTTAAAAATATATTTTGAGCACTTACTATGAACTGCTCATCCCCAGAAAGCGAAAGACTGTGCAATGATTTTGTGCAGTATCTAACATTGATGGCATGAAGTTTGCACTCTTGATAGGCAGTTCAGTTCAGTTTATTGTCATATGCACAAGTGCAGTGAAATGCTTATTTGCATGAATGCTCCAATACAAAGACATTAAAGGAAACACCAAAAACATAAACACAGAACAGCGGCAGCAACAAAAACAAGATAAATAACATGCATCTTAGAAAACAAAAACATCAGTGTGGACCAGTGGTAGGGGTAGAGTTCAATAATCTGATAGTTTGTGGGAAGAAACTGTTTCTGAATCTGGATGTTAGTGCCTTTATGCTCCTATAATGCTTACCAGAGGGAAGGGGGGAGAAAAATGAGAAACCAGGATGACTGATACCCTTAGCGATACATCCGGCCTTTCTGAGACAGCGAGTAGTTAAAATAGTTCAAGTAGGTGGCTGCGTCAGGATGGGTAGGCTGCAAAGGAATAGGTTACGGGTTTATTCCATACTGAAAAGAAAGGAAATACAATGTTTCGGCTGTGGAGCCTTCTTCAGGTGTGAGAAAGACAGGGTAGACGGCAAAGATTAAATAGCATAGGAGACCAAAAACTGGAAAAGTGGAGGAGGAGGGAGAGGGAAGAGGCAGAGAGGCCACTCAGGAAGTGCAAAGTGGAGAGGGGTGGAGAGAAGATGACATGAGAAGATAGATGACAGAGAAGAGAAAGAAGATGACATGAAAATAAGCCTGTCATTGAGAGAAGAGGAAAGGTGTGAACCTAGTTTCAGGATGGGTTTCGTTTCTGTTGTCTTTCTGCTGTGGGAGTTGAGAAACCCTTTGAGAACAGTGACAGAGAGATCAAAGTAAAAATGTCTGAAACAGAGGGAAGCTGTTCTCCAGTGATGGGCTGGGCACTCCATTGTGTTAATGTGCCTCATGACCAGCCTTTCAAAGCATTTCATTATGGTGGATGTGAGTGCGACCAATCTGTAATCATTAAAACAGGTCACAGTATTTTTCTTTGGCACTGGAATAATGGTAGTTTTCTTAAAAAAAACCCGGGAACGAAAAGTTGTAAAAGTGAAAGAATAAAAATATCCGTAAAAAACGCGGCCAACTGGTCTGCACAGGAGTTAAGGACCCGTCCAGCAACGCCGTATGGGCCAGTCGCCTTCTGTGTGTTCACCCGTCTGAAACTTCCCGTCACAGACATGGCTGTATCATCAGCGGCTGGGAGCACCGGTGCCAGCAGTTCCGTGATTCCCTTCTCAAACCAAGGGTAATAGGCATTCAGCTCATCCAGGAGAGAGAAATCACGTGGGATGTAACACTGCTTATTTTAGCTTTATGGTTTGTTATTGTCTGAATACCCCACCACATTTTGCACACATCAGCAGGGGCAGCTTGTATTTCTATCTTGTTAGGGTATAGCCTTTTAGTGTCCCTGATAGCTCTCCGCAGGTCATACCTCGCTTTCTTATACAGGTCCAGATTGCCAGATTTAAATGCCTTAGATCGTGACCAGAATTTATTTAGGATATCGATGTTAAACCATGGTTTCTGGTTGGGGAAAAAGCAAACTGTTTTTGTGAGGAAACAGTCATCCACCAGGTTGTAATGTACACCATAGGCATAATGATAGATGAACATTCTCTATGTAGGTAGAAAGGGCGACATTTTACTGTAATTTTGCATTTTTGTAGCAGGGATAATTCAACAGACTATATCTCCAGTTCACCTATGTCCCATAACCTCAGTCAGTTGGTGGTCTAGTGTATGTAGCACTCGGAACCACATGCATGTATTGCAATCTCTCAATAATTATTAATTAATTATAAATAAACATATAATTATCTTTCAAAATCTTGATGGTTTATTTTTCTAAAACCATGCATGCATAAGGGTGGCAAAGTGACACACTGGTGAGCATCAGTGTGTATGAGAGTGTTATCTTCTTGGATATCCTGAGGAAATGTTTGCATCATAGGGTGTACTTGGTCACCTAAAATGTTTTTGTAATCCTTGGCCATAATTCTACCAAACATAAACCCATCCAGACTTATAAAAAAGAGTAAAAGACAACTCATCGAGCCATATTACTTTCTCCTGCTGCTTAAACGTCGCTATCAAAAATATCAGCTTTTTGAAGCTTACCACATAGTTTTTGTTGAGACTGTCAGGATGTGTAGATTCAGTTCTGTGGTAATTTTTGAGTCTGTTGGTTTGTGGTTTTTAGCAACTATCCTATTAAGTGACGGTCTGACCTTGTTAGTGAGCTTTGACTTGCGACCACTGTTCCTCTTTCCTGATGCTGTTTTCCCTTGTTTGGTATATGTTGTCATGATTTGTGACACTGTTCCCTATTACACAGTAAATAATTTTGCTGTTTCTTTTACAGACTCACCTGCAATTCAGGCACCAACTACTTGACCTCTTTCATAACTTAGATTTGTTCCATTAGAAACTTAAAACTAACACTTTAGTGTGCAAGAGATTTTATAATGGAAACATATTGATGATTAGTATTGAAATATTTGTGTAGAATCCTTTTTAATTGTGATGTACTTCAAAATACTTGTCCCTTTTCATTAGGCGTTTATATTATTTTGTCCACCGCCTGTAGTTCATAACAGAAAATAGATAATTTAAGGATAGACATTCCAGTAGATGAGTGTGTTTCAAATTAAAATATAACAGAATTCAAACACATGATTAAATTTGCTGTCTTTTCTGAGAGGTTCTCATGTATAAATATTGTTGAAAATGTGATGAAAGAAAAAAATTAAAAGACTTTCCAAAAAACTTAACACCCTGTATATGTATTAGATTAGAAGTGTAGATTTTTATTTTGTTTAAATTTTTTTAGCTGATTTACATATTTTCTGTTGAGGGTATGGCTGTCTGTCACTGTGAAATTGATCCCATGTTGACTTCAGTAACAAAAGTGGAAAACAAAATACTGTGCATTGAAAATGCTGAAGTATAACAAGCTGATCCCTTTAAATCTTAAAACAGCTTTCAAAGCTTCAAAGTTTTATAGTACACTCTAAAAAGAAAGCTTTAAAGTAGTGGCACCTGCCATTTTACAGATATAGTCTTGTAAGAATAGAAAAGTTCTCTTTGGTAGATATAAAAAAGATTTCTCTTTTATCTTGAGCCTGGTTTAGATGGAGTATGTGGCACATATTCAATTTGTGAAAGAAAGTGTGCGTCTGTATAATATTGTATATTAGCATTTAGATATTTCTTGAACAGATTTAAGACTGTTTGTTTTTGTTCCTTTGTTTTCTTAAAGGAGATAAAGAAAGAGACAGAATCGAAAGATGAATTGAGGCCAGTTAGGAGAGAGAGATCGTCAGGCAATGTGGCCAGTCTTGTACAGAGGATGAGCACTTACGGTTTTCCAGCGGGCGGATTCCAACCACAGTCAAACCCCAGGAGTTTCAGAAGGAGTAAGTAACTACAGCTGAACTACAGAACTAAATCTGTTCTTTAAGGGTGACATTTTTATTTCTTAGCTAATGTAGGATAAGCTACAGATAAAAAGAGATACATTTGCATTTTAAGCTATGAAAAATTGATACTTCTATCATAGTCCGATTACCAGTAATCCTTGATTACGATACAATTTATCAGTGCCATTGATTGAGACTCTGATGTAGTTGTGTATGTAGTTAAATTTGCAGATTATACAAACGTATGAGGAAGCAAACAGGAGCAGCAGGAAGGGAGATGAAAATAAACTGTGATAAACTCATCAAACGTCATCGATTAAATTAAGTGCTAATACTGAGAGCTACGATATCAGAGATGAGTTTTAACATGGATTAGTAGCAATTGTTGCTGGGGCTATAAGTCAGTGGTTCAACCATTTATTCATTATTTCTACATAGAAAAAAGAAAATATTTGAAAGCAGCTTCTTTTTTATAGGCAAGTCAGGAAAGTGTCTGAACAGAGGTCTAGCCTGTCTGATCAATAAATTGAAAGCTACAAGGAAAAGTACATTTCTAAACCTTGCAGTTGACTTGCAGTAGCAAACAGGAACAGCAAAGCAGAAAATGACATTGCAGCAAGTTGTGCATCTCTTTATAGATTTGCTTCCCTTTTCCCCTTTGAAAGTAAGACTTCTACTTCCTTAAGACATTAACATTGGTTTTTGCATCATTGACACTTTTTCAACATTTTCAAGTTTTCCTGTCAAAAGGTTATCATCGCTCCTCCCAATATTTTACTTTGGGAATTAAATTATGCTCCATTGCCTTAAAAATGACGAAAATCTGTGTTTTTTGGACAAATGTATAAACTGTGTAGATCTTTATGTGACTGTCGTCAATACTTGAGATCTTTCTACTGTATCTGATTTTAACAGATAGAGTATATGTCATGTAAAAGTGTTTCCTGGTGTTGCTTCATTTCAAAAAGGTTAATTCTGACACAAAAGACAAAATAAAGTTCAGAAAATAATGCAGATATTGCACCATAGTAATAGAGCAAAAAATACATTTCTGTTTAAAAAGGAGGCGCACGTTAAAAGATAAATAACCACAATTAATTTGTATTTGGAGAGTTAAACTAAAGACAAGGAAGTGCTATGTGAGAAATCTTACTAACACTGAAATAATAACCACAAAAGATATGGAAATAGATTGAATTTTCATAATTGTGGAAATAGTTTGATTTAAATTTTACAAATGCTAGTAATTCTTATTGTTGTGCTGTATATTTACTTTTTTATTCTGTATGTTCATAGGCTGCTAATGTATTTAACTACAACACAACTTATGGAAAACATTTTTTGTGTTAGTTTGTTAAAGTAAAATGTTTCAAAATTTGTTTTACAAACCCTTCTAAAGTGTAGTTTAAGCTTGAATTCAATGGCTTTTTTTATCCTAAAATATTTCATTTTTTATTTTTTGGTTTTGATATAACAAAAATTAAAAGAATGCAAATGGTTGTTGAAAAAAATATTTTTTTAATATACTGAAATTTTATTATACAAAATTTATATTTATAGTCCTGATTATGTATATAAGAATAAGACATTCTTATAAATGTATGTGTATGTTCTTAAGGTGATCAGTCATTTCCTTCTTCCTGAATAATGTTAAGTTTTCTGTAATTTATCGAAATTATTATTCTTAACTGAAACCAAAAAACATTAATTTAACTTCAATAACTTTACATTAATAAAACCTTACTTCAGTTTGCACAGGCTTTGTAAAGTTTAAAACTTAAACCACAGTGCCTGCAGTTTAGTTCTGAGTATGAGTCAAGTTTAACAACATTTTTTGTTCTGTGTGCTAGACTTTCCCAGTGTTCATGTACTGTACAGCTGTGTTTGATTAAAGAGGTGTGTCTTCACTGTGGACTGACTTGCTGAAATGTCAACTGAGGCCAGTGGCTTATGGACTGAGAATTAATAGTTTGTCAGCTTAAGAATTGTTTTGGGTGTGTATTTCCTGAAAGGTATGTTTTCCAAGTAGTTCTAAACAATACCAATAGGTGTAACAGACTTTGACATCACTGTTGTATATTGGAATTAGTTCTGCAAGGACTGGGTGATCTAGTATTCAGCAGCCATATCACTCTTTTGGCCAGCAGCCATATCACTCTGCAACTCACAACTGGGAACCCACTGAAGCTAAACAGCCTGGTCAGTACCTGGATGGGAGACCTCCTGGGAAAAACTAAGGTTACTGCTGGAAGAGGTGTTAGTGGGGCCAGCAGGGGGCGCTCACCCTGCGGTCCATGTGAGTCCTAATGCCCCAGTATAGTGACGGGGACACTTAAATGTGAACAGGCGCCGTCCTTCAGATGAGACGTAAAGCCGAGGTCCTGATTGTTTGTGGTCATTAAAAATCCTAGAGCTTTTCTCAAAAATAATAAGTGTGTAACCCCGGCATCCTCGCCAAATTTCCCATTGGCCCTTACCAACCATGAACTCCTAATAATCCCCATCTATGAATTGGCTCCATTACTCTGCTCTCCTCCTCACCGATAGCTGATGTGTGGGGAGTGTTCTGGCGCACTATGGCTGCAGTCATATCATCCAGGTGGATGCTGCACATTGGTGGTGGTGGAGGGGAGTCCCCATTACCTGTAAAGCCCTTTGAGTGGAGAGTCCAGAAAAGCGCTATATAGGTGTAAGAAATTATTAATAGTAGTATTCACTCATTTTTTTTATTTACAGAATCAAAGAAGCGACAATGCAGAGCTCTTTTTGAGTACTTTCCTCAGAATGAAGATGAGCTAGAACTGAAAATGGGAGATGTCATTGATATAAATGAAGAGGTATCTTTTTTTATGAGTTAGTCTCAAGTGGGCTTGTGACACATCTGTTTGTTGTAGTGCACTAGTTTATTCATTGCTCTTGTGAATTTGTTTTAAAGTGTACAGGGTTTTTTACATTAGAATTATTCACGGATGCATTTTATTTTTCTAGAATACAAAAATGAATGTCTTTAATGTGAAGGTAGTTTAGTCACAGGATGAAGTGCTGTACCTTAAGATATACTACTGAAAGAACAACTGTTATCTTGTAAGTATAATGATAAAGGTGACTGGGTAGAAGTACAGGCTAGTGTCCCAAGTTCTGTGTTGTAACTGAGGAAGAAGACCAAAATAAATATACTAAGATGGGATATTTTGCGATTTTGCCACTATTACTGTTAACATAACTATTAATCAGGAGTATGTTTTGTTACACAATGTAATGTAAGATTTATTTTAGAGTGTATTAATCAGTTTCTCATATACAGCTCTTCATGAAGCACATACCATGAAACTAATATATTTCAAACTTCCAGGTTTAGTATTTGTTTTTACACAAACATAAACCATTCTGTAAATTTTCCAATATTTAATTTTGAGGATTATAACCCTGTTGGTAATAATGGAGAAGTTTGATTCTGAAATATTATGATAATTGTACACTGGCTTTTTTTAAAGTACTTGTTTTTTAACTTTTTTAAAAAATGAAACGCAAGGGCAATTGTCAACAGAACAGTAAGCTCAGCATTACTTAATTTTAAATGAAGACTGTTTTACAGAGTCCTGTTCTTTTCTACTTGAGAAAAAAGAAAAATAGCACAACTGTTGCTTTGGTTACAATTTTGAGACCATCAGTAAAGGTCTGACTGATCATGTTCAAAGCAGAAGTTACTTGTGATAGTTTTTGTTCTTATATCTGCTTATTGTAAAATATTTCAAATGTTTTGCCTTCAAAGTCATCCTCACTATGGTATTCCACTTAGCAGACCTTCTAAGTTCAAAACAGTAATGTATGAGCTTTTTTCAAGCAGTACCAGAGAAATGTCATGTTGTTACCACAAACTCTGTGGTATATATTTTTAGTTAAGCTACTAAAAGTAATACGATATATTTCTAAAGATTTTATTCCAATCTACTGAATGAGTTACCCATCGTATTTTAGAAACAGGAGAGTGGTAATATTGCCTTGAGTGTGGATTATATATGGTTCTATAAAAACTTTTTTTCAGGTTGAAGAGGGCTGGTGGAGTGGAACAATGAATGGAAAATCAGGATTGTTTCCATCTAATTTTGTGAAAGAAATAGAACCAACCGAAGATAATGAGATGAATGATATTTCAGATGAGTCAGGTACGCATGTATTTTTTGTTACATTAACAAACGTATAGTCTTTAATATGTTGTTATTATTATTATTATTATTATTATTATGGCCCTGGGTTCAGTTCTGGACCTGGGGTGCTGTCTGTGTGGAGTTTATGTGCTCTTCTCACATTTGTGTTGTTTTTTTCCCCACAGTCCATTGACATACTGATAGGTTGATTGGGTTCTGGGAAAACTGTCCCTGGTGTGAGTGTTTGCATGCTTGTATTTGTGTATGCCCTACGATAGACTGGCGTCTCGTCCAAGGTGTATCCTGCCTTGCACATGTTGCTTGCTCCCCTGTGACTCTGTATTGGATAGAGTGGTTAGAAAATGGACTGATATTACAGTTGGTCATGTATTGCTGTGATGCTTTGGAAAGTAAAAGTGTTTAATCAAGATAGCATTTTTTTATCCCAGCTAATTTGGTGATGTACAGGGGCACTCACACAATATGAAGCATGTGCATTGAAAATAAACTGAACGACACTGAAATAAAACTTACCAATTATGGCAAATCAGCACAAAAGAAGGATATGATGTGTGGATTTATAAATTAAAAAAAATAAATAAATGGAAGTTTTATAATCATGAAGAACATGTACAGTGCTTTGCTGACGTATTAACCCCCTTAATATAATATGCCATTTTATTTAATTACAGTAATGTTAACATTTCTGTTGGTTTCTAATTATGTAAATATAATATTTAAAGTGAGTATTTTTTAAATCAAACTTGAGTGTTGAAACTTTGAGTGAAAAAAATCAAATACTTTTGTTGTGTGACATCTTGTCTGATGTGTTCTAATGGGATCTTTTATTATGCTTTATTTTATGTATGCATGGATCAGGTATGACCCTGAATGTATAACACACCCAGCACAGCAAATTAATAAAACCTTTTTACCACTTTTCCTTTAGTGAGAATGAGAGTGGTGATCACAGATGCCCCCTCATCGGAGTAACCAGGACAAAAGGCATATAAGCACTATGTTTCTCTGAGTTCTTGGCTTGCAAACTTTCAGGCTCAGAGTCTTCTACTCATATGCCCATTTTCCTCTAGGAGCCTTTACCACTCCTAAACACCACATATGGATCCTCCTGCTCCCTCTCTTATTCGGATCCTACCTCTCCCTGCTGTAAGTCTCACTCAGCAGTGGCTACCGGTTCTCTCACTCTCAACCAGTCAGCACTCGGACTTCTAGGTCGGTTTCCAAGGCTGATGTCTCCACTCTGTGTCAACAGGCTGAGTCTCACACTCACAACACACTCAGTCTCCAGCACTTCAGTTCTATGCCCTAGACTTACAACACTCAAATAAAAACTCAACCTCGTACCCTAGGCCATACACTGGCAGCTGCTAATGCACCTCTATCGTGCCCTGCCACCACTGCCTCTACACACAACTAGCATTACTCATAGCTTCTGATGCAATTTCTCCCGGTCTTCGCTGTCTCATTCAGTTTTTACTAGTGCAACTTGCCACTTCATGTTTTGCATTTATATAGTGAGGGTCCTACTCTGATACCCCTGTTCTCTGGACCACTCACTGCCAGAGGCTAGTATCCAGGCGAATGCTTTTCCTACTGTGTCCAGATCTCACCGTCTTCACTGCATGCATACAGTCAGAGGTCAGTAGCCAGATAAGCCCTTTTCATTACACAGTACTTCGTATTTCTAGGGGCTCTCTACTACACACCTACTCTCTGGTTCTCGCATTACTCACATAAATGACAAAATCTCACATAACTCGCACAGCGGTCTTCACAGACAGCCTTGTTCTCTTACTTTGAAATGGGCTGTCTCTTTTAATATGAGATGTTATTTTGCTGTTCTTTTACGGCCTCCTACAGGAGTTCCTTCTAATAAGAACATGACCATTTCTTCAACCCATGTCTTCTGAGATTCCTGCTGTTACTCTTCCTTCCCAGGGCACCTGCAACATTACAAATACTAAGAGTGATGAAACTTGCCTTACACAAAATACAGCTGCTTGCCTGCTGTTGTTAATGCATTTGCTGTACTCACACATATGAAGTAGCTCTCTTAAAGCACCGTGCCTGCTCTCTCGCTGTGCAGACCCTGGCAGCATTACACACCCTCTGCTGATAATACACAGACTCATATCAAATACACAAGGGCTAACGTTTTGCTCCTATTTCACTCTGAGCCTAGCTCAGAATGAATATTTTGCTGTTTTTCCTCACAAGAATTATGAAGCTGCCGATTCTAAGCATATTCTAAACTGCTTTTTTTAATTTTCTAAATCTCCTCAACTGCGGTTGATCAGTATTGTATTTTATTTCTTGAGAGTCTTACCTTTCTGCATTACATGCCTGAAATTCTGTCACATTTGATTTTATAAGTTTTCACTTCCCTGAGTCAGTATATGGTGGAATCGCCTTCAGCAGCATTTAGAGCTGCGACTCTTTTTGGATAAGTCTTTGTCAACTTTGCACACTAGTGCATTTCTCCCATTTCGCTTTGGAGTCTTGCTCAAGCTCTTTCATGTTGGTTGGGTATCATTGGTGGGCAACAGTGTTTACATCATACCACAGATTTTCTGTTGCATTCAAGTCAGTACTTATAATGTGCTATTTAAGAGCATTTACTTCTTTTTGGTAAGGCACTCCACTTTAAGTTTGGCCTTTTACTTTGGGTCATTGTCCTGATGAAAATGGTATTTTCAAACATTTTAGACCTTTAGCATACCAGCCCATACTGATGAGACGTAACCCAGTAACAATGCTGCAACTGCCATGCCTGACAGCAGTGATGGCATTGATTGATGTGCCAGGCATAAATCTTTGAACCAGAAAATTGCAATTTTGTCTGGTCTGATCAGAAGACCTATTGGCACATCTGCAGTATCACTTAATTGTGTTACAGAGTATTTGAAGTGTTAAATTCCTGTAAATTAATACTAATGTAAATTATAATCCTTATGTAGCACGTTTCTAGACACTACACTCAAAGCTCAAGTAAAGGACAAGGGGAAATTTGGCCAGGACAATGCGGTAACACCACTGCTCTTTTTGAGGAATGCCCTGGGATTTTTAGTGACAATGGAGATTCAGGATCTCGGTTCTACGTCTCAGCCAAAGGATGGTGCCCTTTTTGCAGCATAGTGTCCCCAACACTATACTGGGGCTTTAGGACGCACGCAGACTGCAGACTGTGTAAAGTTTTTCTTCTTGCTACTCTTGCTATGACTTGCCTGGCTGCTCAGTTTGAAGATCTAATCTTTGCAGTGTTTGGGTGGTACAGTACAGCTTCCACTCATTGATTAAAACCGCACTCTCAAATGGAAGACATTCCATTGATTTTTTTTATACCCTTCTCCTGATCTGTGCTATTCTAAAATATTAGCACTGAGTTGTTTAGAAAACTTCTTGGTCTTCATAGTTGAATGTTTGCTTAAAATTCAAACCGAGGTACCTTAAAGAGACAGGTGTATTAATTCTGAAAGTATGTGAACCAATAGTATTGCATACAGACAGTTTAGGTTTCCTGTTCCTATTGAATGTTAGTGTTTTATACATATGCTATAGTTTTTAATTTTTCTTTGGTGTTTTTTCAGATATTTAATGTCTTTCATCCATAAGTGTCCAGTTTCAACATTCAAGTTTTGATTAATATTAATCTTTGTGTCCAGTTTCAACATTCAAGTTTTGATTAATATTAATCTTTGTTATGAGGTATATATTTGGAATTCAAAATATGGGACATCAAGTGACCCTAAACATTTGCAAGTGTGATTTTACTTTGAAATGACACATTCATTTTTTTTTTAAACGAATTCTTCAATTTTTATAGAAATATTCTGGAGAGCAATGAGGTTTATCTTCTGGTTCTACTTATTTGCTAAAGTTCCCAAGATTAGGTTAATGCTATGATATATGGTGCCTGATCAATAGCTTTGGAAATGTGTAATAAATTAGTCATAATTCACATCTACCTAGAGCTCCCTAATTGGAACCTTTTTAAGGCTGAAAAACACAAATTAAAAACTTTCAATAAAGTGGGACTGGTAAAGAGTTACTTGACATGTCTTTATGTTAAGGGCTTAATATGCTATATAGAATATAGAGTCTACCAGCCATTCTGCCAGTGTCTGAAATTCTGATGGAGGGATGTGAAGCCATTCTTTCATGAGAAGTCATCTTGCACCTCGTTAATGGAGGTAGAAAATGTTGTCTCAGGATGTCATTCTAGAATCTCCCATAAGAACTCGTCTGGGTTACATCTAGTGATCGAAAAGGCCATGACATAAGGATAACATCAGTGTCATGCTGGATGCAGGAGTCACCCTGGAAGACACCCCTCCTGGCAGGAAAGAGGTAGTGCAGCATGGGGTGAAGACAGTCAGCTTCTTCCATTAAGTCATGATTAGCATTAACCTTGCTATCTAATAAGTGAAACCCAATTGTGCCAAATTGTGCTAAAAAAATGCACTCCACAGCATTACAGCAACACCAGAGCCCTTTACAGGCTGTAGAGAACAGTGTTGTATGTGTACTCGTCTGTTTATGAGGAACATGGTGAAGAATGATTCACCTGACCATTTCTCCACTGCTTGGTACTTTGTGCTTTTTGTACCAGTAGACTTGCAAGTGTGCATTGCCATGTGTGATGTGCAGTTTGTGTGCAGCAGCTTGACTATGGTATGCTAATCTGTGGTGTTCTCAGCTCATTATTTTTAATGAATGCTGGCACCCAAAGTAGAACTTTTCAGTCAGTTGATAAACAGTTGCTTGCTGTTTTGGTTTGCAGTTTAAGATGTCTTGCATTACAAGGGGGTCTCCTCCTGGCACCATGCTAGCCATTATTTTCAGGAACCAAGCCTGCCCAATATCTGACCCTGACCGTACTAGAGTGTTACTTAATTATCCTGTGAGACAGGACAGTGTGGAAGCTTTTGCTTCCAATATACCTGGTATCCCTCATTTATGCAAATGTTTCATTTTTTTAGTCCAGCTCCTGTTGTCCTGTGGATTTTTCCCTGGAAGACATTACAAGACACGTCATGACAAATGTAATAATTGTAGTTATGAAGTAAACTCTTCCCTTTTGCCTTAAGCAGGAATGCTGTGATCATGGCTCTGCTTAAAGACTTCTCACATTATTTTTTTTAACTTCCTCTGAAGCCTCTCTCGTCAGATGTGGTATGTGGTTAGACATGTAATGCTATAAGTTTGACTTTTTAATCAGTGTTGTCTTACTGTGTCTCTGCAGAGAACACCAGTAAAGACAGCCTCGTAGCTGGCACCCCAGTCTCTCCACTTGCCTCTCCGGTGTCTGATAATGGAGTTGTAGCGCAGCCCAAAAAAGTCAGAGGAGTAGGTTTTGGAGATATATTCAAAGAGGGGTCGGTGAAACTAAAAGTCCGATTGCCCAGCTCTGAGTCTGAAGAAAAGAAGTCAGAAAAGGTAAGTGAATAAAAAGTGCATTGAGTTAAGCTGAAAAAGTCTGACAAATGAGAACTTTGTGAGTAGACTGCTTAATTTAACTTTCATTCGACCTGTTTTTGTTTATTCTTCAGTTATAAAATTAACAGTGTTGTGGGCTGAAAATGTTTTTTCTATAGAGATTTTTTAATGTGATTTAAGCAGAAATACAGTTTTGTATTACTTATATACTGTATTTTAATGGTTACTACGGATGTAAGGCACACTGATAATTTATTCTATATATGTTCTGTGGAGTATCACATTTGCACCATTTTGCTACTTAATGAATTAATTAGTACAAAAATTAAGAGCAACCAGTGAACATAATGTGTACTTTTTGTCACTTTTAAAAGCTCTGTTCACATTTGAGTGGAAACTGAATAGAGTAGAATTAAAAGTTTACCAGAGCTGATTTTGTCAAAATAGCAATGCAATTATCTAATTCACTGCACCTAGTTATACAGATGTCCCATATATAGTTAAAATAAAACAGTGCAAGCCCTGGAGCCACACAAGACAGGATCCAAACCTTGCTTAAGTAGCTGTCTTATGTTACTAATTATGCTTAAATATTTCTGTTGTTCGGTTTTCTGCTCAGAGAATCTGTTGCGCTGTAAATACAGGCTGAGTCATATATTCAATCTAAAACATAATGATGCATAATAATGATAGGTTTAGTACATTTAAAGAATACCATTTCATTATGTGTTTAGGCAGTGCGGGGAGACAAACTTTAACTGTCCTGTTTTGCCCTGTCTTAGGCAATTCCATTTTATTTTTAGAAGGAATTGTTTATTATTGGGCTTTTCTACTTTACTTTAGAGCCTTATTTTTTTATGTTGGTTTTGTTTCTATTATGGAAGTGTAACAGATGTTCCTATGAAAAGTTGTCTTTGCCTTCTCAAAGATGTGTAACAAACTTTCAGACATGAGTATGTTTTTAAAAGAAATAATCTACATTGTAATTGTTCAAGTGGTGTGAAATCCACCGGTGGAACTGAATAAACTACCAATGAGGAATATGTCATGTGAGGATACCTGCTACACCTGATGAAATCATGACCAATAGCCACCTTCAAATGTCCTGGAAATAAGACTTAAAAGTTGCTGACATTTAGTTTGTAATGCTTACCAAGACCCTGGGAACAAGGCAGTGACCTAATCGTGTGACTGTGACCACCGCTTGTCCAAACCAAACTTAACCGAAAGAATCTGCGAGACCTATATAAACCAAAATTCTACCTGCGGTTTTCTCAGAAATGATAAGTTCTGTGACAAAATTTGATTTTTTTTTGCCAAAAAATATTCGGCACAGCAGCCACAGAAAGCAGGTGAAGAGATTTTCACATTTCTAACCATCTAGCTGTCACTTGTGGTCATGTTCCTGACACTTGCATGCACACTACATACTTCTCTCATCCTGCCCCAGCAAGACATCTTCTTGGTACAAAGTCAGTGGATGATGAACAAGCTTTAATTTGGATATAGCTGGTTCTACTCTGAAACTTTTAATTATATAGTGATGTATTGGTTTATTTGGCACATTTTATTATTAATAAAATGTATGTGGTCTTTGTTTCTATGTGTACATTGTTGTTCATTCAGATTGAAAGTGCTCTTTTCTTATCAGAGAACCCAAGAAGCTAAAAAAAAACCTTCAGTTTTAGAACAGCTCTAAACGCATGAGTCAGTTTATCGCCCAGCTGCCTGATTTTTTTTAGACTAGTGCAAAACCTGTGAATTGGTTGCAGATTGAAAATCTAAATTGTTTTTTGACAGCCTCAGCATGTAACATGTCTTTTCACTCACTACACTTGGCTCCTTTTTGCTTTTTGCCCAAAATGACTCACTGACAGTTACCAGCAACTCTGTTCCATAACATATTCTTCCATGGCTTTAACAAATTGTGATTATAGCGAAATAGCTCTGAGTATTATTAGCATGTGAAGAATAGTGTATCAGTCATTGATTATTTTTCACCTTCACCTGATGTGGCATCCTGTTTTTTCATCTTGTTTTTTTTTTGCCTTGGTGGAAGTTTTAAATTCGATTCCATACAAGCTATACCAGTATTAATGTGGCATGGTTTTGTTGTGTTAGTAAATCCACCTGTGATTTGCTTCATTGTAGCCACTCCCATCATTGCCATCTGCTGCAAAGCCTGCCCATTTGAGTATGACAGAGTCAGTTAAAGTAGAAGGGGATAACAAAATTAAAGGTAAGTGTAGTATGTGAGGAAGTTTAACTTGGTCTTACTAACCTTTTTAGATTGATTTGAAAATCTGTATGAAGCTGTTGGATTTGGTTCTTGATTTAAATATCTTATCACTGATCTATTGCTAAGCTTTTTCTGTTTGCATCTGTGTTTGTCTTACTAAGCAATCCTAGACATCAGCTACTGCTACTTAAGAGACATTAGCAGTACACTTTACTTCATGTCTGCTATGCCCTGCATTGCATGCATTACTTCCAGTGTGGCAAAGTCATACTTCATTGTCAAAGGAAGCTATATGCATAGTAGTAAAATTCCCTGAATTTTCCATACTTCTTTATTTATGTTAAAGTAGAAGAGCCATCTAGAGATGTTATGGTCTGCAGTTGCTGAAACAAAACATATGAAATTGCTATAAAGGCGTTTCTAGAAGATGATTTGTAATACTAGGCTTGATTGAAATCAGTCAGTACAATAATGTTGATTGACAAGAAATAGCAGTATGAAAAAATCCTGTGTCCTTTATCTTAGTCATTAATAAGATGCATGGATTTTCATCCTTCATTATATTCCTAAAAATATCTAGCAGGTCTGAAAAGCCAGCTGCAGTTTGTTTGTATGTATGAAAATGTAACCAATTAAATCTAATAATATTCAAATAATTAAAATTATCATCACAATTTTATGTAATTGACATAGGTTTTAAAAACCATTTAAATTTTACTTTCTTCTGAAGGCCTTTTGCTGTTAAAGTTCCTTTTAGTCTACCAGATTTCTTCTGTGAAGATTCTGATATGGGTCCTCCGTATACAGTACATTTCAAGCACAGTGATATGATGGAGAATGGCATTTACAGTATGTCTTCACAGTTTATCATAGACAAGATGGAACATAAAGCATAAACCCTATGACTGTTTAATTAATGTGTAAATAGAATAAAATATATTAAACTGCATCTTTAAAGTCTGTGAAGGATGTTTGTTTTAATTTTTATGATCTTTCAGATGAAAACCCACAGTTTTTCTTTCTTTTTTAAAAGAATATTGCAAGGTCTTATTTCCTTTTGATTCAACAAATGAAGATGAACTGAGCCTAAAAGAGGGTGACATTATACTGATACTGAACAAGGTAAGGACACGCACCTCATTATTATCTTTTTGCAGAGTACCACATTTACTCATGAATGTCTGGTTTCTGAAATTTCAGAAATTGAGCATCAGCTACCTTGATAAGAGTCTCGAAAGTGAACAGGAACATGTTATTTTGAATTATGTGCGTCGTATTTTACCTAACATTTCCGTGAAATGCTATGTGGCTATTACACAAAAAATAACCTAAATGCTTTTTAGGTTAGATTATTTTTAGTTTCTCCTTTGAAGAAGTGATACAGTAATCTGTCTTCGTCAGCTGTTCTACAGATTCTGTAGCAAAATGGGTGCTCAAATATCAACACATACCACAATGAAATGAACAAAAAAGTTAAATTGACGCACGTTAATCTTTTTCTCGTCTTTTTTTTAAATGTAAATACAATTTGTCGTTTGTCTTTCACTAATATTGCAGTGACTATTTTTAAGATAATTTGGCTTGAGAAGGTCCTAGTAACTAGATATTTATGGACACATACATGTGAATATTATGTGGCTTGAAAGAAACACCCAATAAAAATAATCTTAAATTCTAAATTTTCTTTTGAGTAATTTTCTATAAACAATATAAAATTCTGACATGCTATACAGTATATGTGCCTAAGTTTTAAGATAGTTTCACCTGGGTTCCAGTATTATGTACTTTCACATAGGTTTTGAATAGCCAGTTGAATGTTGTTCCCTAATGTATGTTTCACATAGAGAGTAAGTAGTGGTGCACTGCAAACATATTCATAATCTTGAACCACTTTATTCTACAGTCATAAGTAAAAAACCTACCTACTGAATCTTAAGCATCAAATTCTTTGATTGAGTCATTATTAAGACAATAAGCTGTATTTTCTGTAGCTGCGCTGTTATCTGCTCTGGTAAGTATTGTGATAATCATACACAGCATATTGTTACATTTATGTCAAGTTAGTTTATTAATCTTATTGGTTATCCATCATATTTCATTACAAGCCAGGTAATTACAAAATTATGTTGATGAGATTCAACAGGCTGTTAAAATCAGATGGGTAGTACATCTGCTCAGTGACTTGTCTGAAGTACTGAATATGAACTGTGCACTTTTGTCTGGCCTTTGACTGTTTTGGTTCACTTCATTGCCAAATATATATATCCATTGAGATTTAATACAGTTTGGAAATGTATATTTTTTAAATCATCTTTACATGATGAACTTTGTATACATCTTCTATTGTAGCAAAAACTGTCAAACCTCAATCCATTTCTGCTTAGGTTTCTTAAGGCAAAGTTTCCTGTAAATAACTTTCACCTGTGGATACTTCCTGATGACATGATTTGCTTATTGTTCAGTACCTTCCTGCTAACCCCTGTTGTGATTGTTTTTCTACTTTGTGAAGCTGGGCATTGTGTTGTGCAGTTCTCACGCCATTGATCTTAGTTTGTTGCAGTAGTTTTCACAGGATTACTTTTGACTAACACAAATCACTGTTAAAGATTACAGTCATACACGTAAAGTATTTACAAGTAGATACTTTTGTAGAGCAATATTGAAAACAACTTTTAAACCTCAGACAAAAATACCAACTATTATTAGTTGACAGTAAAGTGAAAGTCCTGTCCTTGTGGACTTTTTAGGTGACTTTCAACATTGCTGCACAGTTCAACTGATATAATAAAAGAACTATTTTATTTTATCTATTATGCCTGAGCTATTTGACCAAGGACTGTTATTTACATAAATGCATGTAATCTAAATAAATCTAGGAGCAGATTTATTGAACAAAATCATTATTCTTCTTAAGATTCTATTTGAGACTACATATTTGTTAAAAAAATTATTAATTCCCTTTGATATCAGTTGCCATCCCTCTTGGTTGATTAAATGTTTATTTCAGAATAATAGCTGAATCGTATCTTCTAAAGCATGTTTTTGTGTAGTTTGAAGGAACTCTTTTATGGTACAGTTGCAGTTGCTATTTTGCTTTGACATTCAGCATAAATTGTAAATTACAAGTTTAGCATTTGGCTAGCAAAAATTATCTTTTGTATTTCCCAACATTTTCATTCTATTTGTACTACTCGTAATATTTCCATATTAGCAAGAAAACATTATGTAGTTCTCATTAATGCTTTCCAGACTAAACTTGCCCCCACCATGTCATATCTCTGGAATATAACTCCACTTATACCATGAGATACACAAACCTTGCAGATTTCTGCAACACACCCATTGTGGAATATTTCATTTTTTTGCAATGTCACAAATATTTACAAATCAACAGAGTGGCATTTGTTCAAATGTATTTGTATCAACAGTTAATATAATTTTGAAAATTGAATTGCTTAAAGGAGCATCTTATACTTAATGGGATTTTTGCAAAGGAGTTTTTGGAATTTTTGAAAAGGGACAATTAAGGAAACCTGATTCAGTTATTCAGAATGTTTAAAGGTACTGTACTGATAATGCCAACCCAATGAGCTTCTTCAAGATCATCTGTCAAACAAATTAGAAAACTTTGGTATGAACTTTAAGTTATTTTCTCCCGTTTTGTAACCTGAATGTTTGTTTTGGTCGTTTTTTGTTTTTTTAGAGCACAGGAGAGCCAGGTTGGTGGAAAGGAGAGCTCCATGGTAAAGAGGGTGTCTTCCCTGACAACTTTGTGGCTGTGATTTCAGAGGCTGAAAAAGATGTAAGACTACACGTATGTTGTTCTTTGTTCTTACAGTTCATTTATGCATCTGAAAAAAATGACCCAGCTATACAATGAGACCCACAGAAACAGATACGAGTGTGATTCAGGAAAATATTAATTTAAGATAAAGTTCTGGTTTTGTTGTATGCCTCTTTGTAAGAATCTGTCTCTCCAGTACATAAAAACAAGGAAATTTTTGGGGGCTTTATCAATAGACCCTCTCCACTCTTACCCAAACCATTTTTTCTAGGTTTTCAATTGTAATTACTTTTCAGAATGTCTGGGCATATGCTTTTCACTTATGTGACATATCTTTTATGTTACAATGTGTAAATAAAGGTAAAACAAATTCTGATTTATTGTGTCTTGATTTAAGGCTGTTAGGCCACAAAATCTATTTTGGTATTCTATCTATATTGTGTAGACATTCTATAGGCACTGTTTATAATCCCACAGAATGCAAGTTTATGTATTATTGTTTAGTTTACTTTACATAACAGTATATGTTACACAACTACAGGCAACCAAATTCTGTTAACTCAATTGCTTTATTCTCTCTGTGGATGTCACTGTTTTTTTTCTGTATGGGATTTTATGCACTTGTTTACATGGGTGTGTAACCTAGTATTTTATATCTTTTATAGTCGTTTGCCATTTGGTTTGTTCTTCTTGAACTTCTAATGTCTAAATAGATGTTTTATTTATTTTTTCAGGCAGCAACATCAAAAGTTCCTTCCAAATTATCCCCCAGTCAAGATGACGATGTATGTACTTTTAATCTTCATTTTAAATTTTACTCTGTATGAGCAGAACATTAAAATCTTTTGCATTTAAGGTATTTTTTTACCTCTTTGGACAAACATTTTATGCAGAGCTGATCAGGAGGTGTTTTGTTTTTGTATACAGATTCAAAACCTGTATAATGGAAAACCTTCTAAAAATGTGGAATTTTTTTACTCTATAGTCATGCAATTTAGAATGACCAGTTGTTTAAGCTTCAGTTCTGTGATGGTGATTCCTGTATGTCCTTGAAAGAAAATTAGACATGTAGATGTGTTCCTCCTATTTGCTCACATGCAGATTGTCTTTTGACAAGTTGTTCCCACAGAACATTTAGCACTGACTGGAGAAGCAGTGTGTGTCTTGGTGAAATTACTACAATCATGCAAGTGTGCAGCAAGTCACAGGAGTTGCTGTTAGCTGGAAAGCCGAGAGATACCTAAGGGGCTAATTTGAGCTCTGCCTTGGAAGGGATGAGGATCAGATGGTTTTAGGAGTGTTGTTTGAACCTCCAGTCAATCGTGTATGTATTCTAGGAGAACAGCACAACAGTGACTAAACCTTGGACCCCGTTGCAAGCACTTTTTGATGCGAGACCTATACTGTGTGTCCTAGATGTTATTGAAACAGAGGTAGACAGAGAGACAGGTCTCATGATTTAGAGATTATTACCAAACCAACCTTTATATGATCTCTGCAGATCAGGTTAATGTGATAATAGACACAGTGCCTAACAACCTGAATTCAAGATAGTAGTGAGGTTAATCTCCATGAATTAAGTTCAGATCTGCTTTATTTTATTAAAATAGATTATCTCGCTATGAGTAAAAATAATACAAATAAAAGACATGTGGCACAAATTGAGGTAATGGTTGAAAAAGAGAAAGTAACTTTCACTTTTCTAACCTCAGATATAGAACAGATAAATGTTTAAAAATAATTTTAAATTGAGGTGAAAAAGTAATGGAGTTACTATATACTATATTACTTAATATGAAAAAATTAAGCTTTTGCTATCTCGCATAAAATCCAAGCACAAGGCAAAGATGAATTATTCCCTTGGGAAGAGTGCTAATTAGAGAGGCTTGGTGTTTTCCTATCACTTGATTGTGGGAAAGTAGGCATCCTTAAGAATTCTTCAATGAATGGTGCAATGTGACCTGGCTTTGGAGCTGATCTGGCAGCGCTGTGTCCCACAAGTAGATCTGTTGCAGACAGGAGAGGTCGGGCAGCATTTCAAACTTTGATTCTGTTACAATGGAGGTTTTTGCACCTACTTCTCCTTCCGGGCATACTGGCTTCCCCTGTTTCTGAGTTCCTGCGATCTGACTTCTGAACCTGAATTTATTCACATCTGTCATGTAGGCTGGGCAAACGATTTTTTTTAATTTTTAAAAAAGAAATCTCCAATGAGATGCAATGATGTATTCCTGCTTAACTTAGACATTGCATGACTACAAAAAGCTATAAAAAACAACTTGAAATAGTTAATAACCACTTTGTATGCACAAAAAACGGGTGATTTTTCCTCCTCGTGATCAGCTAACTATCTTTGTGTAAACTAAGATTTTTACTTCTTAATTAAATGTTTAATTAGACATCCTGTTATGTAGGACAGATCAGCAGGTCTTTTCCCCCCAATCAGAGTGTCTGAAAATAGCATACCGCCCACTGCGCTCTGTCAGAGGGGGAGGCGGCATCGAGACAGGGAGGAGGCACGGAGCTCGGTATTGCACAATGAGCGTTCCATAGAGCGAGCTGCGAATGGCACCAACTGCGTCTGCATTTATAACTTAGTGTTTAAAATTAAACAAAGTAAATCATTTTCTTTGACTTCTAAGTCCCTTAATTATCATTAAGCACAGCTTTCTCACCACTTAGATTCTTTTTTGATACCATCGTTAGACAAAGCAGGAACTTATTGTACTTTCTAATGTACTTTTACACGTGGAAAGATTACAGATTTTCATCTTCTTTAATTTTGTTATACATTGAAGAAAATTTTAATCTATAAAAACACAACAAAACTATTCTTGATTGTATTTCTTTATGTTATGTCAAACTTAGTTCATTGTTTTAAATACATCTAAATAAGAAAGTTGGGTGTTAAATCCTCAATTACTGCTTATGTTAATTTTCTTTAATCACAAATATCATATGTAAATACCGGCCATGTAGTACTCTGCGTTGTGGAATATCACACTGATTTAGTTTCTTTTAAAGGAAACTAGAGAAATCAAGAGGCTTTTTTTTCTGGAATTAATAAATGCACATCCTGTTCACTGTGATTATTAAATCCACGCTGAGCAATCTCCAATATGTTCAGAATTTGACAACCAGAATGACCGGGTTGCATTATGCCTGTCTTCAAGTTATTGCACTGGCTTCCCATCAGTTTTTGAGTCAACTTCAAAATCCTCATCCTCATTAAGTACCTATCTGGCTTATTATCTGTCTACTTCCCACTTTGCAATCTGTGTCCGCCTGACTGGTCTTCTAGCTGTCCTCAAGAACATCTACATTCTGTGGGTGACAGGACCTTCTCTAGCTGCATCCCAGAGCTCTGGATTTGTATCTCCAGTGATATCAGAGCCACCTACCCTGAGTGCCTTTAAATCTAACCTCAAAAGTTTTCTTTTCAGAAGACTTATTTAGTGTCTGTATCTGCCTCATTTTCTTATTTCGGTAGCACTTCTAACTGCGTGTCTTTCTTATACAGAATATATTTACTTTGTAGTCTGTGGTCCTAGTACTTGCTACTTTTAAAGGTGCTTTATAAAATAAAGTTTTAAATTATTGTTATAGAGAAACTTGATCAGATTTCCCCTAGCTCAGAAAAAAATATCTAAAGTATACTAGTTTGTGACTCTTCTCACACCCTGTTTGCTAAATGGCTTTGCATACTCAAACTACCTATTTCTGTGCTTTCTCTATCCTGCTAGATTTATAACTTTTCTGAAAATCTTCTTGAAATGACTCATTTCTAAAAACCTGTTTTCACTCTTAACTTCTTGCAGCACCTCTGCCACAAAATATACACTTAGCTCAACCCGACAGTTCATCCTGCTACCAACAGTGATTTAAAAAATCTTTAGATTTCTTTATGTCTTTATTTATGGTTTCATTAGTGAGAAAGGCTAAATGACTTTCTTGGAAAAATGTCTTTTATGTGGTGTAAAAAACTGACTTGCTTTAACAAAATATATTTACAAATCCTTTCGCCTGGCAATCTAATTAATTTCCAACTATTTTAGAAGCCCTCCATGAAACCGTGTTCGCTATTAATTCATATAAGGCTCTCTGACAGAATTGCTGTTTTTTATTTGTGCAAATTTTCTGACTCTCTATCCCAGCAAACCTTTATACTCTCTCTGCCAGAAATGCACCTGATTATTCAAGCCAAATCTATTTCATGTTTGCATGTTCTTTTGTAACTTTGTGATTTTTTTTTTGTATATCTAAGCTTTTGCAAGTGTTCCTGCATCCCTCTCCTGCACTGTCTGGTCTTGGCTATTTTCTGTTTGCTTATTTCAAAGTAACACCTTCTCCATTTCTAAAACTTTTTGCTCATGTGCATTTTTGTATTTTTACATTTATTTTAGTCTCTAGCACTTTAACGTCCTTAATTTTCATTTGCCTTCATTTGTAGACTGAATTTTAGTTTTAGCCATAAAAAGCTTGTTTTCTCTATCTTTTGTTTCTTTTCCTACAACTGCTATTAAGCTGTTACTATTGATCACCGAATTAATGAACTTGACATGACTTCTTTCATTCACCCTTTCCTGAATATCTATGACAAGCAGAGATAGTGCTGTCTCTGGTGCGATCTTTTGCAGCTGAAATGTCAGTTTAAATGTCAGTGGTCATCTTCCCACCTCCATAACTAAAAAGCCAAATGTGAGTGGCTTAAGTGACATATACAGTTGTGTAACTGACAGTTTGAGGTAGCCCAACTCAGCCCCAAAGTCATGTGACTGATTTTTTGCACTTTTTCGTTCGTTAAACGCAATATCACAAACACCTCCATGTTAACTGGGATGTTTAGTTTTTAATTCATTTTGAATTATAACTGTACATACTGTCTTCCTGTTTGGCCAGGGCTTTAAAAGAGAGGGTGCGCTAAAATTTTGTCGGTGCCATCACCTCCGCTTTAAAGGTACCCCCCCTCGTGGAAGAATTTGACCTCGAACGTATGCCCAGCATATGTCAGGATTCTGGTTGGCCAATTCAGATTTGAGATATGCATATTTCTCATTTTTATCATTTTTTTTATTTCCTCCTTCAGAAGATCTTGGCAAAATGTTCTGTATTTCTTTAAAACGTCTGTTTTTTTCCTGTGTGATTCTCACATGTTTGATATTTTAATTTCTGAACTTTTGTTTGTTTTCCTCGTTTCCCTTTTGACCCTCAACAGGCATAGCAGTTTGTCCTTGAATACTGTAGGTATGATATTTTAATATTTTGAGTTTTCCCTTTTTTAAGGGACTCAAATAAGTGACGTTGCCACATTGCTACACATCAAGTACTTCTTGCAGTCATTTACCAATGAAGAATGACGGATGCTATTTTATTGGTTCTAAATTCTAATTTGCTATACAAGTTAGTAGGAGGTGTTTCTCATCTTACCACTAAAGGGATCACTCTGTATTCTAAGATCTATCTGGTTTGAATTCTATTAGTTTGTCAATTTTACACCCCTCTTCTCCCTGTCCTGAGAATTGCCATGCTTAATTCACTTTCCTGCATGGCAGGGTGGTTTTATAAAGAGCTCTCTATCTTTTCTGGAGAGGAATGCTCATACTCTATAGAATCTTGGAACCACAGGGAGAGCGGATCCCCCATTATTCAGGATATCCCCTAAGTTGGGGAAGTAAGCAGACTGGTTTGTTAGCAAGAAATGACAATGCAGTACAGTAGCTATGTGCGAGTTTTTAATTACCTGTAACCATTAGAAATTGGAACGGTGAATTGTGAGAGTGCTTTGATAACAGTAAATTATTATGTTTGATTGATTCCTAATAGTACAAACTACAGCTTATTGATAGAACATCAAAACATGTATAACAAATCAGCAAAACCAATAGGATATAGTTGTGAATCTATCCGCTATGATACGAAAGGCTGTTCGTTCACTTAAGGTACGTTGTGTTAAGAGATAAGAGGTAATAACATTAAAGCTAAAATATGTTATCTGTAACATGTTATTATTGACCTCCTAGTAGTTTAATCATATTTATATTCTCCCATAAAAGTAAATATGCATTAACTATTGTAGAATAATTATTATTAAAGGATTATGAATAAAGAAGTTTTGTATTCAAAGATGTGTCAGACAGGCATTTCTTGATGAGTTTAAACTTTTGAATGGAGCTGGGCTCAGTTGGTCCATGATCCAACTTGTCAGCTGCTAACTCAGTGCTGGGATTGTCCTGCTGCTGAGAGAAGAGATCTTTGCTGAGAACAGATCAACAAAGATCAGAAAGATCTGAACATCAGTCTTTAAAAACTGAGCACAATGTCATCTCCTTGGGTCTGGCTACAAGTAAGATGTGTGGGAGAAACTTGGTTAATTCCGGCTATATTTGCTTAATATTCTTGAATATTCAGAATGTTGACAAAAACGATCTAATCTTAGTTTCCTTCATCAGGTGAAAATAACAATTGGTTTGTGAAACACAAGATTTCTTCTGTTGAAGAAAAGATGTTGAGCAAAACTGTTTTTCTAAATCACATTTAAGTTCCAACTCAGACTACTTGCAGTCACAATAGTTTGGAAAGTCATGGTCAGAGTGCCAAGGTAGTTGGATAAAGAAGAGGAGCCAGTGAGTTAACCAAGAAAATGAGTTTTTGCAGACATTTATGGTATTAAATCACAGTTGATGATTGGTTAGGATGTTATCAGGTATAGTCCTGGTATCCAACCTATATATACCTCATTGGATAATCATCCTTTGGGTGATGGACAGTGACCTCTGAAACACTGTTCTGACCAGAAGGGGAATATATGAGTGAGGGGAACCAGACAACACTATGTATCATTGTAGTGTTTCAGAAGGGACATTGGGTTACAATTACCTGGTCTGTGTTCCAACCTTGGAAGATGTTTTTTAGATGGGACTCTTGTAGCTGCTTTCCACTGTTGTTACATAGAGGCCCAAGCAGCTTTGTCAAGGCAACAGAAAGATTATAAGACATCTTTAATTTCACTGAATTCTAAGTGTAATAATATGACTTTCTACTACAACACATACCACAGTAACAGAAAATATGACTTACAGAGCACTCGGACAAATTTGCACTGTTGCTTTGGCTCAATTTCTGCCACAGATAGTTATTGACATAACCCAGGCAGGAACTACAGATGAAATAAAATCTCATGAAATTGAGAGGTTAAGATCCACTGATTTTCTAAATCTCTTAATTTGTATTGAGTATTAAGTACATTACCCCCACCTTGTGAGCCTGTGAAGGTAGAACAGGTCTAAATATTTTTTAACCTTCTAATGTCGCAGATACCTTGTCTGTGAGTGCTAACTGCAGTTCATTAATGCGCCTAAAGTTGAACATTCACATTCATAAATGTTAGTGTCTGAATTAATGACAGTTTAACAATTGGTGATGCTAAGAATTTGTTGGAGGTAAGGCTATTGTAAATTATTTGCCTTGTCTCAGAAAGTAATTTTCTAATCATGTTTTGACAGTAAATATGTAAATACCTTTTTGGTATGAGGCTGAATAATACTATGAGCAGTGAACTATGATGAATAATTGTGTGCCTGCAATGTAATTTGGAAGAATAGTCTCAATTATGCATATTTAGTGTTTATGAATGGATAGTGATGATGTTAAACCTCAAACATGTGAAGCATTACCATGTTTTCTTACGAGACACCATTATAATAGACCAACATAAGCCACAAATATTTTAAATTCACACTAGGACAGTAAATGCTTTATATAACTATAAATCTTTATAAGTAGTTCAGGTGGGTTCTTCCACCCAAAGAAGGCTCCACAGCCAAAACGTGGAATAAACCTGCGTGGAATAAACCTATTACTTGTTCCTTTAAATCTTTATAGGTCTTGCAAAACAGTGTTATGTCTGTGTTCTAAAGGAAAGATTATATTTTTTGTAGGCATGTTGAAAAACATCTTCATGTAGTGTGTACAGTAGTATGATTGAAGTTTTTTTGAACGAAATTCTTAACTATTTTGTGTGATTTTGAGAAATAATAGAAAATGTGATAAAGCAATTCCTTTGTGACACCATTTAGATTGTGATCAGACATTTGGAAGAAAAACAAACTCATTTGCAGTGTTTCCAGCAGAGGGCAGCCATGAATACATAAGAACTTTACTCTCAACAAATATCTGCTAGATTTTTGCATTTAGTATTACCAAAATAAAACTTACCTTTTCTGATATTTTTTCATAGTCCTGGTTTCTTAGTGTTCAAATACAATTTAGTCTTTTGCTTTGGCATTTGGAAGTCTTGCATTTATTATTAATTTAAACATTAAACAAGCAAAAATCAACACAATGCTTATGTAATGTGTTGGATAATATTATTTTTAGAAAGCCATTTTTACACGGTGTTTGTTTTTTCTTTAGTAAAGGTACAGTGGAATGCAGGTATAAGTAAGTGAGTATATAAAGGGTCTGTACTGGTAAATTTTGGTGCAATTTAAACATAAGTTATGTGGGTCACAGACTTTTGTAAAATGTTTTTAGCTAAGATAATCTCTTGAATAAATTTTGCAATTTTTTATTTGGTGAAGAATTACTGGTCATTTTGGGAGGTTTGGATATCTTTGTTGCAGTCATAGTCATACTGACACGTTTACATGTTGTGCTACTAATTAACATACTTGGTACCACGTATACGTTTATTAAAGTGCATGATTAGTCTTGTTAGAATTTTGTCAATTGTTTTATGGGGAAAAATGCATACTCCTGCAGGTGAAAATGAAAACTTATTTTATTAGTAACAGTGAAAACTACTTTTTAAATGGACCAGTAAAAAAAAAAAGTAAAAAAGTGTTTCACTTGTTGCTATCTAAATATAGTAAGAGGGCCCTGTTATAAGTCCAGGTTACGTTCCTAAATAGTGCAGTTTACAGCTAAGTAACTTGGGGGAGTTAATAGCCATAAGGAATAATGTAAATAGCTTGAAATCTTTTCCCAACATACAGTTTAGACAAGGGTTTTTACAATTAATGTAGCTATAAATCATATGAAACAGTAAAGAGAAATAGCATTACCAGCTCCTTTCAAATCGCAGTCTCGCCGAAACCAACAAAGTCATTTGTTGCTTCAGGTTACATTTTATTTGCACACACTGTTCATGCATTTTAAATTAACGATCAAACCTTAATCCATTGGTTGGATAAGCAGTGTATTGTGTGGTGGAAAGTACTGAGATGTTCGGGCATAATTTGTAATTATAATTGAAGTGTCGCAACATTGTCTACAAAAGGGCAAATTTGGTCTGAGCATTTGGAAAAAGAGGTCACTAAAATTTTTTACAAATACATGAAACTGCAAATATAGAACATGGAAATTGAGGTTTTACTATAATATCCAATTGCTGACCTCTCATGACAAGTACAGTTATGCTTGCTTTTGCGGGTTTGAGGCATTTTACTACTGTTGGAGATCCTTATGTAAATTAGATGTACTGCCTATATGTTGGATTCTATTCACATTCCCCTGCTAAAATCTAAGTTCTCTGCTCGTTGTCCATTTGTTAGTCAGGAGTCCCTGAAATCTGGTCTTGTACCTTAGACTGCTGCTATGACACCCATGTTAAACTGCCCTGGGAATTGAAAGTACTTGACAGGCTTCTGAGTCTGAGTTATTCAATTTTCTTGCCCTTCTAGACTTACGTGCTAGTAAGTCATGGTAATGAACTAGAGTGCATAGAAAATTATCTAGGGATTAGTGGTATTTTCTTTATTTGGTTTAGTTTATGTTTAGTTAATATTAGACATACTGGTGTAATTTCAAGATCTTATTAAAAAACTCAATGTGGGAATATTATTCTGTCTAACATTAAGTACTTGGTTTAAGACCTTACTTCACCTTATGTTGGAAATATGAATACGTGCCTTTCTGCATTAAGATCAGACTGCTGTAATGTCTTAACTACTAGTGGAGTTTAAGGTTCTCCAGCTCATGTATAAGGTGCTGAATGGGTAACTCAGGGTAATCAGCCTTATTGCATAAGTAATTTTAGAAAATTAAAATTTAATTTTAGAAATTGTTGATTTATGCCTTCTTACTTGGCTGAAGACCCAGTTCCACGCAATGGGTAAGTATCACTTCTATGGCACCCATTGCACAAATCTATTAGAGATTAACTTACAAAATGACCTTATTACTTTAGGTTTTATTATTATTCTCCTAGTTGTCTTGGTTTGATTTACTGTGCTTTTTCATTTCATTTTTTGAAAAGCTTTCAGAAATGCTATTGCATTTCTATAGACTTAAACAGTAGTCTTGAAATCAATGTTCATTGTTTATTAGTGGTGAGTTGTCGCTTGAGGGGGGCAAAAAAGACGTTTTAGCACCTTAAATAAAACTGTCTATGGAATATTCTACAACATATTTGTTTTGTCTCTTTATCATTATAATCTGCTCTCTATGTAATAATACAACTCCATATGTACAAACTGGGTCAGTGATATCCCAGCTCATACAGGGCACTTGACTCTTACAGCAACTTCTCTTCCACCTGATCTTTGTATATAGCTGTGCTCTTCAAGCTTTTCTTTACTTGGGTACGGAGGTGTCTCCTGATGTTTCGCAAATTTGTGTTAGTCTTCCCTGGCGTGGCAGCTGGTCACACCTGCCACAGTGCTGGTTGCCATGGACACCAATCCATAGGAGACCTCAGAGACCTGGATTACCTGGAGGCAATATACTAGCTCGCCTGCTTCAGGTGGTTCAGGGATATATAGAGCTACTTGGATTCTGATATAGAGAAGTTTGTCTCCACCATAGCGATGTGTCTATAGTGATTAGTTCTGCGACTGCTGGCACTGCCTGGTTGCTTGCCTGTGATGCCAACTGTAGAAATAGGGAAAAGGAACATAACTAGATTATATTTGTGTAGTTCAAAAAACCCAAACAAAACAGCAACAAATCAACCCGTTAAAGGGGCTTAATAAATGTTTTGTAAAGGATAAGAACTCTGATTATGTTGTTTCAAAGTAAAAAAATATTCAATATTCAATAGAAAAGCGCAGCTTTAAGTAAAACCACTTAAAAGTCTTGGTGACTGTAAAATTGACTAGCTATATTTATTGCTTTCTTTCAAATCCTCAGCAATTTCCATTCAAACTATTTCAATCGCGCATTTTTTTTACATTTTAAAAATCATCCTTTTTGTTGTCGATGACTACCTTTATGATTGCTTATATAGATGGAACTTAACTTTCATTAGAAGAATTATCATCTTCAATTTATTTTCTTTCAAGTCTAAGAATACAAAGAAGACTTTGTTGAAAAGCTGACTGACTTTAGTTTTATGTAACACTTTCCTTTTCAGGATACCAACTGCATACAATTGCAAAAGGTTTTTACAAACAAGCACATGCAAGGTCTTGTTTGGCTGCCCCTGCTACTTTCTGACTGTAAACTTATGTAAAATGATGAAAGGTCATTTGAGGTCCTCTTTATTGCTGTGTGAAGAAAAGAAATACAAAAGAGGGCAAATTTTAAGAAGCTCAATTACTTGATTACTAGATATTTAAAGTAAAAACTAGCAGGGATATTATTACTTTAGTCATGTTTGATGTTGCATCTTGCATTCTGAGTTGATCCTGTATTCCTAGAGAGTTCCACACACTTTTTTTTATTACCAACAGGAAAAATACAACAAATAAGGCATTTTTCATAATTATATGACTCATGATGATCACTTAAAACATTGATGAAACGTAATGTATACAGCAAATTTGTTAAAGATGTATATCAGACCCCATGTAGTGTTTTCTATTAACTTTATAACTAATAAAATGTGATCTACGTCATTCATTGCACAATTTATGCTTAGACTTTTCACATTTTAATTCCCAGGTTTGGTTAACGTATTAAATGCAATTTGAACTGGAGCACTTCTGGCTTCTTGCAGAACAGTTCCACTTAACATGCTAGGATTATAAGTCAAGCAAGTGAGTTGTTGAGATACATAGCCAAATCTTAAAATGCCAAAATGTTACTGTACTTAAGTATACTAAAAAGTTTATTTTCAGAAACATGGCAATTCATTTTGGTGGGTTTTATGGAATAGTAAATATAAATAAAGGCTAAATTTTGAATAAGAAATTCCCTTTTGTTTCTAAAGATCCCTTGAATATTCTGAGGTTGGGGGAGTCCCTGGATAGCAGCTGCTGGTCTAAAGAAAAGCTCCACTGGTTCATGAATTTATAGTCTGTTAGATTGCCACACGTCACTCTGGATGCCCTTTCCAGTTGAAGTTGAAGAAAGGAGCTTTGGGGGACTTGTAGTGTTCTGTCTTTGTGCTGAACAGCAGCAGTGTTGCTTGTGTACATGTTTGATGACAACAAAATTGTAGATGTATCTTAAATCCTTTAATTAAAGAAAGGTACTTTGTAGAATTATTATTTTTGATCCCTTGTGCTTTGAAGTGTAATGCTAGATTCCATACAGTATTGCTCTATGATCTTTCTGCTATATTTCTGTTACTTTACTTAGACTTTTTTTTCTTCATAGATGTTTCAGATTTTTTTTACTTTATTTTGCAAATCATTTTGTAACAGGGTATTATTATTCGTCTTTCTAAGAAATTCATGAAGGTCCATCTTCAGAAATCCAGATATACAAACTGGACTTACCCTGTACTTTGCTAGAATTTAGAAGTTTTCTTCAAGCTTTTTTCCAAACCTGCAGGTTACTGTACTTTGAACATTTCTTAATTATGTGTGTGCCCCTAGTATTATTGCAGTGTCATTGCTGTGCCTTAAAGTTTACCTGATCCAAAAAATGTTGGTATTCATAAGACATTTTGAAATCTGTAACTAAAGAGCAACACTTCTGTATAGAATTCATTGCTATGCACTGTCCTGATGTAGTGGTGTTTGTTGTGCTTATGATGTTTGCCCTCTTTTTGTTTTTCAGAAACCAAAAAAGCCACCTCCACCAGCAAAAATCTCAGGTAAATCAGATTATAAGCCTTGATCTACACAGATGGAAAACAAATTGTAGTTACAAAATATTTTCTCAAAGTTATGTATTTTGCACTTCTTATGTTAATCCAATATAAAGATTAGTTCTTGTGCATGCTGTAAATATGTCCCTTTGACTTGAAACTGCCTAAATAAACACAAGAAGATCCAGAATAAATTAAATTTTAACCTGCTTATGAATCACAGATTCCAAATGTATTGTCATTATTCATTAAAAATACTGGATTTGGAATTTACAACTCATGTTTATAGTCAATAACTTTTTGTTTCTGTTATTGTTTTGTTTGCTGTTGGAACTACCAGTATGTAAAGAATGTAATCAGATGTCTCCCTACATAATGAAGGGAGTGTCAACATTTTGAAATCTAGATCCCCATTGCATGGTTTCTTCTTCTGCTCTAGCAGTTTAGCAATGCTTACAGTACAAATCAGTTATCTTTTTTAATTACTTCAATTAAATGCCATTTTTGTGGGTTGCCTTCTATGTCCTGTAGAAAAATCCCCCTTTCCTGTTTAGTGTCATTTAATTTTAGTTTATACCTACACTTCAATGTTTTTTACTCATCAAATAATTGAGAGTTTGTTGAGTGGTGTCTGTATCTTTTCTTTCTTTTATGCTCACACAGGAAGTAAGCACAGGAGCTTACATACCACACTTAAGATTCACAGATAAACGTTAATTACTTTTGCTTGAGTTGCGTGTTGCAGCTCTGACAGAAATCAAGGGGTGAGAAAAAACAACATAATTAAGGGAATGTTTCGATTTTCAGCTCCAAAGCCTGAAGTTCCAAGTGTTGACAAGAAGCCTCTTCAAGCCAAGCTTGAGGAAAAAGGTAAAGACTGTTTTGCCAGTTTTATTAGATGTACAAATCTGTGAATGGTAATGAAACTAGAAAATATCTGGGATGTACTAAGCCATCATCACATTTTAGAGGGCTAAACTTGGAAGCTGCTGCTTTTAAGGAAAGATTACCTTATAATGCAAAGTCAGATCAAATATGTTCAACGGGACGAATGTATTTATATTAAAAAAACAAAAATATTTTTTGAGGACACCAGTTTTTGTCTGAAACGTTAAGGTGCTAAGAGGTGCTACAAAAAGCTTTAGTGATATTGACAAAAAATCGCAATCATTATAGTGGTCCTTAGAGAATACATGAGATTTCAGACAATCCATCTTCAGATGTCAAAAATGTATGTAATGAGAACTACTGAGCACTTTACCTGAGTAATGCAAGTTGGGTGTGAGGTTCATCTTTGTTTTAAGCATCTTTTGATTTTTGTTTTTGTGAATTACACTTCAAAAATATGAAGAGCTGCACTAACTTCTCTTTCAGAAAAAGTATTCCTATTTCATCATGCCTATACTGAAATATTCTCCTGGCAAACTGTCCCTTGTATTTTTGGAGCAACAAGCTCATTTTACCCACTCACCTCACCTTGCATTGAGGTCTCTGCATTAAAGGTGTGCTTGGACAAGCTCTGTTTAGAGTTGCAGGAAAACAGGTCTTCATGTTACCTGCACTAAGAAACTTATTTGGAAAACCACATTCTGTTAGCAAATGTTTTTAAATGTGTTATTGCATCGGTAATAGCTGCATTTTAGTTTTAAGGTGGATAATTGGGTGGCCTTGGGGGGGGATGAAAATGTTCTAATGGTGTGGATGACTTCAGGGAAGAAGCTGATGGTTTGTGGGAGGGCACAAAGAAATGTGAAAATGTTGTGAAGATTTTAATTAGTTTAATCTTTCTTTTTTACTTTAAATTTAAAAACTATAAGAAAAAATATATAAACCAGGTATATTTCATCTTGAGAAGCTGGAAGATTTTAATTAAAATATTGAAGAAATTAGTTTAAGAAAAGGTTGTTATCTGTGTATTGAAGTGTTTTTTTTTAATGGACGCACAGGAAAGGGTTAGCGTTTCTCGAGCATCCTGTAAGGGTTTGTGTTGACCTATTTTTCTAGTAACAATGCATTATTTTGTATGCTTCTTGTATAGCGTCTCCATTATCTGACCATTGAGTATAAAGACTGCTTTTGTATTTTACTTATAAACCTAAAGATACTGCTGAATTATTTCATAACGTTCATATCGATTCCCACTATACAGTTTGCTTTAGAAAACCTACAGTTTTTTCACTCAGTAGTGACCCAGTTTGCACTCATAGCTTCTTTATCCACCACTGCAGCTCAAACTGACCTGGAGCGTCTTAAAATCTACACCCTGGTACATCTGGGCAGTGAAGGCAGACTAGCTCTGCTACACAGTCCACATTGGTGCCATTTGAAGGGTGGACTGCCTTTCCAGATTTAGTGCCACAATTACAATCTGGATACATGTTTTTGGATTATAAAATGCATATAGTAGCTTTAGATATATAGCATAGTCGTTTGCAGTTAAAAGTAAAGGAATTGCTTGAAATTTGAAATGTGCAAAATCTCCATCATACCCAATGGGATGTTGCCTGTCCTCAGCCTTTTCTGTCACCGTATTCACCCAAAATGTACATTCTGAAAAAGAGGTGTACATAAAAACAAATTGGATATTGGCTGGACTCTGCTTAAGGTTTCATGATAGTTTTATATACCTGATTATTGTGTGGAGCATTACGGTAATCACTTCCGCATAATATGTTCTGCTGTGCCTGGGAGTTTCTTGTTCATAGGGGGTGAATTAATTTCCTTAGGCAGGTACTAATAAGAATGCAAAATATTTTTTTCCTGTAATGGGCAACACAGTAACAGTGGAGTTAGCTGTGCTGCCTCACAGGTTTGTAGATCTGGGTTAGATTTCTGCCTCGGGCATCTGTTTGTAGTTTAAATGGGTTTTCTTCTGGTGCTCAAGTTTCCTCCTGCTTCCCAAAGACAGAATGATTAGGCTTAACTGCCTTTTCTATATTCTTTGTGGGCCTCTGGTGTCCCATCCAAGTTATCACTGAAAAAAGCAACCTTCCTTCTAAGTAGTTATCAGTATAACAAGTGATGCCCTTTACTAATTTAAAGAGAGCGGAGGGGGCACAGGATTCCTTTCTTGATACTTTGTTTTGCTACACACAAACCATCCATCTATTCATCTTCTAAGTGCTTCATCAACTTCAGGGCCACAGCGGAGCTGGAGCCTACCCCAGCAAACAATGTGTGCAAGGCTGGGTATATCCTGGACGGCCTTTACTGGTCAATCCATCGCAGGGCATGCACACACTCACACCAGGGCCAATTTCTTCCAGAAGCTAGTTAATCTACCGGTATGTTTTGGCACTGTGGGAGGAAACCGAGCAATCCGAGGGGGACCTTACAAGCTCCACGTCGTTAGCACCAGAGATCCAGTATTAAGCACAGGGCCAGTATTGAGAGGAAGCAATGCTAATCACTGTGTACCTGGTACTTGCATGTTTATTTCCTGTAAGACAAATCAACAAGAATTTATTATTAACTTAATCTAAAACTTGCTTCAGGTCAATTCATTGATGTCTGCCTGCTTTCAAAGGTTCATTAAAACATGCATCACTTTTATGTGATTCTGTACAAATAGTAGGAATAAACTTAATTTATGTAAGGATGTGAATTTCTACTTTTCTTTGTATACAGAAGTCTACATACTGAAAGCCAATAGAATGCAACAATGAACCAGTTCATTTGTTGGGTTTTTAATTCCTATCATTTTATATTTTGTAATTACACATATACAAATAATGTATCTTGTTTGGATAACTGAAAATGCTGACTTTGTACTGTGTTCTTCTTAGCAGTCTGTTATGTGTACTGCAATTGTATATTTAATACAATTTTAACACTGATATGACCTCCATTTTTTCATGGTTTTGTGATCATCTTGTGCTAGAAATATGTAAAATGCAAGTTTTGTAATTCTCTGTAGGGTGCATTACTTGTATCATTGCTTTTTCTATTAGAAATTTGAAATGTTTTGGTGCTTACGAACTCTCTTTTAGTGATCCTACAATCAGGACATTTGATATTGATTGGAGAAGTAATGAGGCTATCACTTATAACACTGAAAACTCATGTGCACCCTGTAAGTTTCAGTGACTGCTTTGGCATGGCATACCATGACTGCCTCACTTGCCCCCCTGTAGTTCTTGGCACAGCTGTTCTGTGCAGCTTGGAAAATCTCTGTCATAGTCAACTATTGACAGTGCCTACTCAGACACCCTACAGGTTTAGTTTTGAAGCATTTAAACATTTTGGCAGTGACATTTGTCTACTTTTTGTATTCATAGTGGCTAATGGGTCATTGTTTCACAAACTGCACACATGATCACACAAACCTTTACTGTTTTATGTTTACTTATGTTTGCGTTTAAGAAACATTTTATATTGTAAATAAATAATCCTATAAAATGTAATACTGTAAGTAATAAGTAATGTAGAAGTTTAAGAAAGTATTTTCAGATTCGATTTTATTCTAGACAATTACCATAACACCTCTATGGGCATGCAATCTTTTCCTTTGTGCAATCAGAAATTTTCTCTGTTGTTCTACTATTAATACTATACTAAGCTATTCTGTCTAAATTCAGAATATATTAATGTTTCCCTACTTAAATTATTCATCTGATCATTTATATTTTGAAGGTGCCAAAACTCAAAATGTATTCACTGAGCTGGCGCCTATCTGAGGCACTCTGCTGACCAAGAGATCTCAGTTTGTTGGGGTTTTCCTTTAGTCAGCAGATTTTCTAGTGAATCTGAGTGAGTTTACAAAGAGCAAATAACTGTGACTTGGACTTGAACCTTTTTCAGTTGTGCGTGTATAAACGTGTCCTTTCCTTTATTATTTCAAAACCTTGCCACTTTTTGTTTTCACTTAGCTGTTGTTTGATCACCACAGCAAAAGTACCTACGTTCATAACTTGCAGGCCTATTTGTTCTTTTGTACCCACGCAATCAGCATTGAAGTGCATAGCATGTTACTGCAAAAACCACTACGTGAATATGCAAGTGTTAGCATGATGCTTTGAATTCTGTGGCATTGTAAGCCAGAAAGTGAACTCTGATCCAGCCAAAACACAAAGGGCTTATCATCCACAAATTATCTGTTCTAACCATTAGTTATTGGATTTTTAAAAAAGTTTTTCATTATTCCTTCGTAGTAGTAAAATAATTATACATATGCAATATATTCTGTTTCTGTGTGCTCACACACATGCTCACACTGTTCCTTACCAGGATGTTCTGGAATATGTGATATACATTTAAAGTGAAATGCAATATTTTACATTTCCATTTTGCTGTTGCTGGAAATGAGAACAAAAGAATGGTGCACAGAAATTATACTTGGAAAAGACAGTCCTGCAGAAGTGTGAAATTCTGTCTTCATAACTGTTCCGGTCTGACTTGACTCAAGCTGTCTGTTCATTTATTCAATTCTCAGCTAATGTGACAAGTGAAATAATGCAGAAACCTTTGCTGATTAAACCTCTAGGCTTCTATCACTTTTAGCATTTGACCTTTTCACTTTTGAAGAACTTTCAGTTAATCGGAACAATCTCCTAGTATTCAAACAGACACACAGACATATTCTCTTAATAGTCATGTCCATGTATATTTGTCTTGCACAAAGCTTCTCTGTTTTACATAGGAAGGAATGACATTGTTCTATTTTTTAAAATAATTTAATTAATATTTAGTAGTTTCTGTGGAAAATGTTTTACTTTAGCTTAAATGTTGCCAGTCTTGGAAAATAAGACTTAGATTTTATCAAAATACTCTTCTTTCATTCTCCACAATTTGGTGACTGCTATTATTTTTAACTAACCTTACTGTGCCTTTCCTGGTGGTAGCAGATATCTCTGAAATGATTAATTTTTTTAAGGTATTTATTTTAAGTATAATTGCTAGCACGTTTTTCTTTCTGTGATCTGCAGAATTATGAGGTCTTATAAAAAGCTATTTTCTTTTTTCAAAGATTAACAGTAAGAGATTTTAATATGGCATTTGTTGGGAAATTAGCAGTTTGATAGTTTGACCTGTTTTTAACAATAAAAGGGCATGAAAATGGAAAAATAGTGTAATATTATAACAAAATAAGGGGCAGGAAATAACCAATAGTTACACTGTGTTCCTTTAGTCTACAGCACAGCTTTAATGGAGTAAATAATTAAGTTCAAATTTGGAGAAAATAAATGTTAATAATAACACAACTATATGACATACTATAGACAAATATGTGAAAATAATGTGTTCCTACTTACTACAGATGTAGAGAATTCTTTAATTCTGTCCCTGTAATCTAAACACTACGAAACGCATAAAATGCAGAATAAAGAAAATCTAAGAAAAATGCATCTTCCCCAGGACTAAATGTCATCTCTAAAACACAGATGCTCACAGGTGAATGGAAAGGTTTCCTTATTCTAAAAAAAGTGTCACTAAAATAATAGAGAACATTTTATCCCGAGGATACCACAATATAGAAAATCAGATTTTCCTGAAATAAATAAGACAACAAGCTCTCTTCTAAAAACAGTTAATTACCTAAACATAGTATGGTTCCAGGGCTGGTTAGAAAAAGGAGCTTTCCCAGTCACAGTTCTGGAGATGATTAATTTTAATAACGATGTTCTCTGTTCTCCCTTTCTCTTCTTTTCTGTTTTCTGTGTTCTTCCCTTCCTCTGTTCCTATTTTATGCTGTGGTCCATTCCATTGGAGGCTGTCTTAATGACTTTCCTTGGAATGGCCTGTTATTGTTGAATGTTTATTCTTTAATGCAAGTCCTAATGACATACAGTACAGTGAACACACTTTGATCATGTTTTCCCCTTTGTTGACTTGCTTCCTAATCCCAGGACAGGTAAATACTGCCAAACCATTAACCATTCTTCCAAACATTCTGAATAATGTAATGTTGGTACACATTGTGAAACCCCCCAGTCATAACGATATCATAATTAGAAATGTCAACTACCCCCAAGCGGAAACGGAAAAGGTCTTTATGCACAGAATTTTTGCAGATTAATTAATTAACTGAAATTAAATTAACTAACATTAATGTTTCTATTCTCTTGGAAGGTGTTAAATGAAGTGTTGTCATAAAAATGGAATTCAATCTTAAAAGCAAATCATTGGGTATTATGCAAATAACTTGAGCATTCCAATTCATTATTTTCCTCTAGTTACACCGAAAGACAGAATTTGGTGATGAAAAATGTTTTCAGGTACACTTTTGAAGGTGAACTGACTCTTGCACACGTTTAGTATATAGATTTATGAGATTTATTAAGCATGGAAGAACTGTATTGCACCTGAACAGAATTAGGTAGAGAATTTGAAAAATAAATCTTTCAAAATATTTTAGAGGTTGTATATTAGAATTATGGGCTTCTTCTCAGTCTTTGATATGAAGTTGCTTAAGAATAAGATATGACATCACTACCATCATCTGCATCAAAATGGAGAAAAATCAGTCAACAAGGTTTGATCATTTGTTTTTGACCCCTACATGTAGGTTTTAGTTAAACTAGGTATATAGAAAAAGTTTGCACTCATGATTGTAAAAGGTGTATAATTTCAGATATAGGATATAGCTAGACTTTTTAAATAAGTTTAATATTTTTTAAACCCTCAGGATTATCTGCATGGTAACACATGTGACAAAGAATCTTTATCTTATTTGATTTTATGATTTAATTTGCTTTGTACCAGTGGAGTCAACAGTTACAAACTCAAAACAAATGCAAACTAAAACAGGAAAATATAAGAATCAGAGGGATATTCAGTGTAAAACTAAAAGCATGCTAATGTCTGATTTTTTTTAACTTCATAGGAGACAAACCAGTGCCAGACAAACCTGCAAAACCGGCTGCTCCTATAGTTCCACCCAAAAAGCCAGCTGTCCCTCCAGGAAAGGGAAGCGTTCTGCTTAGAACTGGAACTGTACCTCCTAAACGGCCTGACAAGCCACAGTTACCTCCACCTGGACCCAAGTGAGTGACTTCCCGTTCCTTCTAAGTGTAACGTGATGTCTAAGAGGTACTGTGCTTTACTCAGGCCTTAGTACTTGGAAGAATTAGCCATTCTTATTTATTATTTTCAGTGTGTTTTTAACCAGTTTTTTAATTAAACAACTTTTAAATTCCTTTAAAATTCCATATAAAATGGCACAATCATCACCATTTTGCTAAAACTGCAGTGAAGACCGTTCCTCAGTAGTTCATCCTCTAAAAATCCGTCTCACAATCACAGTGAAACTATTAATAATAATAATTAATAATTGCTTACACTTATATAGCGGTTTTCTGGACACTCCACTCAAAGCACTTAACTGGTAATGGGGACTCCTATCCATTACCACCAATGTGCAGTATCCACCTGGGTGATGCAATGGCCATAGTGCATCAGTATACTCACCACACAGCAGCTATCAGTGGGGAGGAGAACAGAGTGATGAAGCCAATTCATAGATGGGGATGATTAGGAAGCCATGATTGGTAAGGGTCGATGGGAAATTTGTCCAGGACACCGGAGTAACACCCCTACTGTTTTCGAGAAACACCCTGGGATTTTTAATGACTGCAGAGAGTCAGGACCTCGGTTTTATGTCTCATCCGAAAGACAGCACCTATTTTACAGTATAGTGTCCCCGTCACTTTACTGAGGCATTAGAACCCACACAGACCGCAGGGTGAGCGCCCCCTGCTGGCCCCACTAACACCACTTCCAGCAGCAACCTTAATTTTTCCTAAGAGGTCTCCCATCCAGGTACTGACCAGGCTCACACTTGCTGAGCTTCAGTGGGTTGCCAGTTATGAGCTGCAGGGTGATGAAGCTACTGTAGTTTGAATATTCAAGATGTTGTCATGAATGGAGTTTTGTATATTCTGTTTACAGTGACTCTTGTGGGGAGCAATGCACTAGCACAACAGTTATGTTGACATGCCAAAACATGTTGTAATTTATCCAAATTTTGAGAACGCTTATTTGTAAACTTTAATTTTCAAAGTTTAGGAATTTCCTAAGCAGATTTTGGAAACATTATGCATTAAGAAGGGCCTCCGTATCTTTAATCACACCAAAATGGACTGTTTTCTTCAGTGCATATTGTGAAGGCAGCTGTTGACCTGAAAACAGCTGAAAACTGCAGTTTTATATTAAGCTCCTATGAATTCAAGTTCATTTGTAAAACTGCACCACGCACAGCATTTTGTTATACATGGAGAGAGAAAATTGCACTTCATCTTTCAGTGCCTATTATACAGTAATGATTGCTTGCTCCATAAGTATTCAGCCAAGTCAAGTCCTCTATTTCTTCTAAAGTAATTGCTAACTAGATTGCATTATAACAATATAATTCAAGTTTGTGCATTTGTAAATCCATAGTAAACAATACCTTAGCCAGCACTGAAATTGCAGTAATAAACCAGTGCAGTTTTACAAAATTGGCTAAATCTGTTACCTTCGCTGATTTACAGGGTTTTTAAATAGCTATTGTGTTTTATAGCGGCATAAAAGGGAATACTAGGTGTGTATGCTGTGAATCTAGGTGCTTTAAGAAAATGGAAGGTATTGATTGAAAGTATTCCAAAATCACAGAAAAATAACTGACACCTTACCTTTAGACCAGTGCAACTAAGAATTAGATAATGGAAGAAACCAGATGCTTACAAAATCTGTTGTGATTCCTTTGTATAATGTTGAATATAAATTATAAAATACCAAAAGTGATAGATACATTATTTAAGTCTCTTGAACCTTGTCACTTTGAAATGAAAACATTGTTTCATGCAGTGGTTATACAAGTATTATAGGACTTTTGCTGATACTTTTGGTCTGGTTATTGAGCTACATGAGCAGAAGAATGCTGGTTGAACTCTCAGTTCAACAGATATGGCTACAGAGCCTCAGAAGGTATTCACCCCCTTGATTTTTTTTGCTTTTTGTTCCTGTTACACCTCCAAATTTTATAACATTGGAATAATTTTTTCTCCCTTCTATAACACAAAAAAATAAACTCATTTATGAATCTAAAAATATTTTTTATTCAAGAACAACTGTTTCTCCAAAATAAAAGATTTATGTTTCTCAATTACAAAAATATTCACCACCCAGTCCTCGAATCAAAACTGAGTACACAGTCCTCTTAGCAGCAATTACAGCCGTGAGTTTTCTTGGGTATGTCTGTATGAACTTTGCACATTTAGATCGTGGAATTTTTGTCCATTTTTCAATGCAAATTTGCTCCAACAGCAGTTTTCAGGTCATACTACAGATTTTCAATTGCATTCAAGTCTGGGCTCTGGCTGGGCCATTGCAGAATACTAACCTTCTTTTTTACAAGCTATTCCTTGATAGTTTTTGCTGTGTGCTTTGGGTCATTCTCCTGCTGGAAAATGAATCTTTGCCCTTAAACACAGATCTCTGCTTAACTGAAACAGATTCTCCTCAAGGATTTGCCTGAATTTGGCTCCATCCATGTTGCCCTTGATGCAGTTCCTCCTACTGAAAAGCAACCCCAGAGTATGATGCTGCCACCACCATGCTTGATGGTAGGGATGGTGTTACCTGGGTGTTTGGCTGTATTTGTTTTGCGTCAGACATAGTGCTTGGATTTCAGGCCAAAGAGCTCAACTTCAGTCTCATCAGACCAGAATTTTTTTCCCCGAAAGGTTTCAGGTTTTGTCACATGGTTTCTAGCAAACTCCAGGCGTGACTTAATGTTGGCCTTTCTCAGAAGTGGCTTCCTTCTAGCCACTCTCCCAAAGAGGCTGAATCTGTGAAGTGCTGAAGAGATTGTTGATGTCTGGACAGTTTCTCCCATTTCAGCCAAAGAGCTCTGCAACTCTATCAGTGTTGTAGCTGTCCTCTTGGTCACTTCTCTGACAACTGCCCTTCTTGTCCGGTTGCTCAATATGGTAGGGCAGCCTGATCTTAGTAGTGTCTGGGTTGTGCCATGTTTTTTCCATTTTGTTATAATGGACTTCACAGTGCTCCTAGGAAGTTCAAAGCTTTGGCAATCTTTTTATGACCTTCTCCAGCTTTTTTCCTCTTAACTTAATCTCAAAGTTCCATGTGTAGCTCCTTGGTCTTCATGACAGCAGGACTGATCTGATCTGCTGTTTTAGTTGAGACCTCACAGTCAGTGATATTTATTGTGCAATAAAGCAATTGAACACAGGTGGATTCGAAATGAATGCAGGTGTACCTTGTTAATGTATTTAGTATGATCTCTCAAGATAATTGAATACCTCACCCAATTTAGGTTGTTAAAACAAAACTGAGTGAATACTTATCAGTTAAGTCATTTTCAGATTTTTATTTTTAATATAATTCTGAAGACATCTAAATACTTTTTCATTTTAACATTATAGAGAATTACTTCTACAGGAGTGGAAAAAATACAATTTAAATATGCTTTAATTTGACTTTGCAACACAGCAGAATGATAAATAATCAATGGGGGGTGAATACTTTTTGAAGGCACTGTACATGCATAATTTGTGCTACAGTGAATAAGATGCTGTTGGTACTTTTCATTAGGGAAAAGTTCCCATAGTTGTGGCAAGAACATAACCAAGGCTTCACTCTCTCACAGTAGAGCAAAATCAACACCATTTTTAAACTTCCTTGTTGAACTACAAAGTGCAGAATAACTTTTGGTATATATACATCATAATTAAGACTTGCTAAGATTTTTGAAATACGGAGGTACTGTAGGTGCAATAGCTGTAGACTTCAGAGGCATTGTAGTCTCCTAGTCTTTTTTTCTAAATTGGTGTGACTTTTTCTAATTTGTCTGCAGTTTTATTGCATATTTACATAAAACAAATTACATTAGTTAAAAAATAAATGAGTTTAAACAGTTGAATTTAAAATAAAGGTTTTGTTCATCGTGGAGAGGACATTCAGTTAAAAACTCTATGCAGATAGCAGCCCAGCAAATGAACCCAAGGCCCCAGTGCTGCAAAGCAGCTGTGCTCCCCATTGCACCACAATTATTTAAATGTCATGTGTTTTATAATTGTAAACATTTAATTGCCAACACTTTATTTTCAAATGTTATTAAGGTTATATGAATGCATTGGGTCTATATGTTATCATAGAGGGACAAATGTATTCAATAATAAATGCATTGGTACTTTTTTGATAGTGACGAGTCACATTAGTTTCAATTGCAGCTATATACTGTATATCAAATATATGTGCTTATAAAAATTAGAAATTAAAAAGGTAATAATTTCCAATAATTTAATTTTAGTGGAAATGTTACATAATGCCATTATCTGTAGTACCACCAGCAAAGGCATTTTTTATTATGGCTTGATTGTTGTATTGCTAATACAGTGTTTTTTATCAATATGTTATTCCTTATCCACCTTGGTCTTTTGTTTCCTGTTTCTATAAGAAACATCTTACATTCTCGATGATACAATGTGCTTTTAAATAAATTATGATTACACCAACTTTCTGAGAGAAGGAAATTCAACACAGATACTACAAAGCAGAGTAACCATTTCAGAAACCTTGTCTGTGGTCCCTGCATTCTTTTAGTCTTGTTTGTTCTCTTAAAGAACAGCACTTTTACTTAATCTTTTTCTAAAACCTTTTGGCTTTTTATTTTTTCCTTTATGTATCTTTTTCTTGTGTTAGGCAAGTAATTTGAATTAACTGTAAAGCTTTGGAGAAAATGAAACATGAACTGCAGTCAGTAGGTGACAATCATATGCCTTGTAACAGTAGCCTGGTGGGTGGTATAATAAATGACTTGTTTTTAAATATAAACATCTAATGTGTTTCTGTTTATCAAAAGTAGTTGCTTAAAGTGTTTTTTTTTCTGTTTTGTAGGCCAAATGGAGAGGTGCCTTCTATACGGCCAAAGTCTGAAATTGAACCAACACCTCCTAGCAAACCAAAGACATTGTCTGGTGATTGGGGTGATAAAGCAGTTGAAATAGGTATGTGACAAATGAAAGAGTGAAAATTGTAATTGTAATTTGATTTCAGATCAAGATTTTGTTGTCTAATTTCTAGTATGTAACCTTTGTGGCTGCTTTTTATAACTGTTTTCTGTGTTTTTGGCAATGACAATATAGCTGATTGTTGCTAATGTGACACTTAAATGAGAATAGATTAATATTGACTACATAACATAACTAGAAATCTAAACAGGGAAAATACTGCATAATTAGTTGAACATCAAAAGAGATTTTCAACCAATTTATTTCTGGAAACAAATATACAAAATACTTTCTTTAAAGTAACATACATTACTTTGAGAAATACAACATAGAGATCTGAAGGTCAGGGGTCAATATTGTGAGTAGCACTTTTAGAACCACTACTTTTGTATTTCTTAAGAGCTATCTTTGCCAGTGCTGTGTGACCCTTGATCATCTTGAAGTCCCAGGCCTCTTTAAACTTTGCCTCATTGTCGGTACAAACAAAAAACAGCAATCACAATACTTAAAGCAAGAAATGAAAACTAGATGCAGAAATAGAAACAATTAAAGCCTCATAGGTTTTACCTGTTTAATTTCTATAACGTCCTTTGTGATCAGTTATTTGTATTATTTTTGCCTGGCAGTCTTTACCTAACAGGAGCTGTGATTTCTCAATTTCTTACAAGAAGCTTAGAGATGTAAATTAAGAGAGAATTCTTGAGTACTTTTTCTACGGTTTGGATCAATAATATATGTCATGCTGTGTGGTTCAGAGGATTCAGTTACAATTTGTTGTCACCCTTAATAGAAAATGTAGCCCCTTAAAGTATATAAATGAAAATGTCTCCAATACCGAAGAATGGTAGTGGTCAGCATTTCCTCTTTATTTTGCATGTAATTTTTAAAAAATTGATGACGCACTAGGAAGGCAATACTCTAAACTGAATCTACTAAGCTTCCAACTTAAGTCCGTTGTGCTTTTGTAATGTTTTCAAGCAGATGGTGATTTACCCAGTTTCTCTTTCTGTTGTGAAATAATACTAGTAATATACAGTAGTAACATACCACCATCACTGACAAACCTGTATAACCAAACAACATATTCAGTAAATATGAATAACAAATTATATCGTTTAATGAATTAAGTTTTAATTTTATTGATTTGCTATCATGACATTTATTAAATGCTCACTGTTCTCCTGTAATGCTAGAATAAATGATACTCCACATCAGGGACTGGTGTGGTCATAAAGCTATTTTTCCACCTACACAGTACATTTTACACCATTCATCTCTGGATTGAAACTTTAATCAAACTTTTGTTTACTTCTACTCCTCCATTTTGCTTGACAAAGTTCGAAAAACTGTGGGCATCAGGCCAGCACCCTGCAAGTATCCTATGATTTTGTTTTGGAGGGCTTTTACTATTTCTGTTATTAAGCTTGTATTGTATTCTTTGTACATAACCAGTAAAAAATATCAGATGTGTAAAAGTGCTTCAAAAATGGTCCACGTGCAGGTTCGCCAGAAAACTGGAAAATAGTTCTATTTGTCATGCAAATGATCAGACAAATTAGTTTGAATTGTATTATTATTCCTTCTCACACTGTAACCCCTTCATTATTAATTTATTGTTGAAAATATGATACTTTTTGTCCTTCCTGCAGATGGTTTAAGTATATTTTGAAATTCTGTGAAACCTGTTGCATTGCCTTTTACTTCTTATCAAGGCAAATGATACAATGAGGAAATGGAAGAATGGTGTACTGTGAAGATGTGTTAATAATCTAAGAAATGTTTTGTGAACTTGATCTCGAGGGAAGTTTTGTGAAAGTATCTAGATATTTTTTTCAAATGTCTTTTGAGGTAGCACTAACGTTTTGCTAAAAGCTATGCTACATCAAAGAGCCACTAAAAGGTTTCCATTTTCCATGAAAGAGTTCATGCCCGAATGAATCACTTCTTTGAAACATTTTTCATAAGAGTCTTTATTTAGAGTCTTTATTTTTTAACCTCAGTCAACTTGGTGATAAAGTTTTATTATTTTTTAACATTTTGTAGTATTTAGGTTGAGGAATGTCGAATGGTATAGCCTTTCCTTTATACAGTGTTTGATGTTGCATTACTGAATATGTTTACCTAATATGCTGAGAAAATTATTGTAACCATCTTTGATAAAATTGCAAGGAAGTGACAGTTATTCTAAGGTTTTGCAGATTTATGTGCTGCAATCCCCTTTGTGCATTTATAGTGCATGCTTCTGCTTATAAATAACCTGACCTGAATCCAAGTGCCATAAAAGTGCAGCTAAAAGCAGAAAAGCTTATTATTGTTCACTGTAGTGGTGAAGTTATGAATGTATATGAAATGAATGGGGTTTCCTTGTGCCGAAGACAATATTTAGTTGTTATAGCGTGCATGTTTGAGTTGTTAGGGAAAAAAACAGGACCTAGTATTCAAATCTATTCATTAATTTGGTTTTTGTGCATATTAGGTTTGAATGAAAACATTTGTAGTTACAATACATGTAAAGAATGCTGTGTTTTTGCAAATGTGTTCTTTTATTTCTACAGATCTTATAAGTTTTGATGAGCTCAATTCTACCTCAGGAAAGCTCTCCCACCCGACAACAAGTAGACCAAAGATGCCTGGAAGAAGGCTGCCCACACAGTTTGCAGGGGGCCATTCAGTGAGTGTCTTTCTGTGTCTGACAACTACAAAGCAAAAGAAAGTTCTGTGTTGTTTACCTGTAATATTTTATGTAGTGTTTTACATTGAGGTACAAATGATTGAGATCCATACATACAAAGAGCATACCAATTGGTTCCTGTAAGAAATACTATGAATTCCACATGGTGGAATGGATGAACAAGCTCAAAATATAAGACAATGAACTGATGCTAACTCATTAGTGTAGCTGAGTAATGAGGTTTAAGACTGCTGACTACAGTGAGTCACTCATTCAGTGTTTGCATGAGTTTGTTTACATTAATTTGCAACTTCTGCTCTTTAATTCCATGATTTGCTAAAAAAAAAAATCAGTTGTGCTATTTAGAAAATTAAATGGAAAATGTGTCACATGAGTAGAGAATCACAATTAAAGGTGCATTCCTCTTAGCCTAAGCCTTATTCAAGAGTAAGTTAGGAGCCAGTCTAAACTTCTAAAAGCAATTTGGTGATGATGCACTCCCTTTCCAACTAAGCCAATGTCATAGTGTACACTGAACTCTTCTTAATTTCATGGGCTTCAGCGCCCCCCCCCCCCAAACTATACTGCAAATCTAGAACAAGATGCTAAAACTGTAAAGGACACACATTTTTAACTAAAGATAGAGCTGTACAGAGAATAAGATGATTGTCTCAAGGATACTGAAGCAGATGCTGTCATCTCAAATTCTATACACTTTTTTACCTGTAAAGGAACACAAGACAGTTTCATAATCTAGTTCTTCTGATCTTGCGTGTTTCAGCTAATTACAATGGCCTATAGCTCAAACTTAATATGTGAAATTTTGTTCCACCTTTTTCTTTGTTACTATCACAGCTATCACTATAACTTTCAATGTTTAGGTCAAGTTGTTTTTCTGTTTTCAGACAAATAAAGAGATAATTGCAGAAAAAAATCAGATGGAAGAAGAAGAAATTACCAAGCCAAAGTTATCAGACTTCAAAAAGGTAAATTCTAGCACTGTTGATACCAAATTATATACTGTAAGGCTTTTATTCACAGTGGATGGACAGTATTTTAAGACATGGTTTGTATCAATAGAAGATCAGGGAGGAGGACTGAAGTTAGATCTAATAGTGAAAAGTATGCATTTCATTACAGACAACAAATCATAGTTTAGTGGTTATTGTATTGCATTATGTAAAACTGATTTTCTTCATAGACTAAAAGAAAATACTATGAAATACTCTTAAATGTGAACAAAAACACTTCAGAGATAATTGGAATGTGGAGATTCTGCACATTTTAATGAAAAGTATAGCTAAATTCCTGAGAACATTCAATGTGCAATATTTTTTTTTTCAGCATTTGATTTTTCTGCAATTGTGAATGTGAAACAGTTGAATTTGTTCATGGGCAATACTTATTTATATGACAGTTTTCTTTGATCAATCACAACATTTTTCATTGGCCCTATAGATTTATGTAAATATATACATAAATTCCCCAGAATGCTCTGATTACCTAAATGTGTTTTTACTGTAACAGGTTACATAGCAAATTAGGTTTAAAGGTCAACATCAGAAAATCACAAAAGTAGCGTGATGGCATGTGCAATGTGAGAAATTAGAAGAAAACAGCTACTGAATGTTAAATGGAAAAGGGTTCTCATATAGGCTTTTCATATAGTTCATGTCAGTTATATTAACATGCATTTCTATAATGTGGTCAGCAAGGGAGTGGACAATGTAGGATTAAATGTTTCTGGGGATAGGGAGAAGGCACCAAAGTAAAAATGCAAAATAGTGTAGGGTGATAAAATCTTGAATGATCTTGAATAAAGATTACTTACTCTGACCAGATGAAATCTTACAGAAGTAAATTCTACAACTAATAGATTTTGGTTGAGCAATTGCAGCATTTGAAGTAGTGTTGAATGACCTCCTTTTCTGAACATTTCAATATCATGTTGCCATTTATAAACTGGTCTTGGTTAATGTTAAATGGGGTAAAATCAGTATTTAGTCCTTTTTCTTCTTTTTCCTCGGATATCCTCAACAGTTTTTGACTGTATTATTTAAATATATTAAATCCATCTGGAGAACATTTTTTGTTTTGTGGTACAAACTTCTTTTGAGTTTCACCGTAGCCTTTTTTATTCTTTAACTTTCAGCTAAGCAAGGAAATATGATTACAGGAACTAGTGGATCTAAAAAAGAATCTCATTTATACCCACAGGGTTATGTAATGTTATTATTAATACTATTAATACCTCTGATTCAGCCTTGACATGATAAGGCTTTCCTAATGCTTGATGGATCTCAAATAATAAAGGATTATGTACATCTGTGAGCGCTTTTAATTTTATATGAAGCATTACAAACAATATTTTACAACAACATATTTGTAGATTTGGACCTTGACTGTGATTTTGCTTGCTGGAAATAGCAGTCCATTTTCTATGAGTTGCTGTGATTACCACTTCTGCACCTAAAAATAAAGACAAACACTTATCTGCGTTATTACTAACACCTTTGAAAGGCCCCAGTGCTTTCACATCCTGTGCTGGGTTGACATGAGACAGGAACAGATTTATGCATCATGAAAGCAATGTAGTCCTGCTGTGGTCACCTGGAGCCACATATTCCTGTGGCCATCCTTCAATCATGACATAATTGAAACATTGTTGACTCAGTTGGCCTAAATTTTCATTTTAAGTTGTTGTGAAAGTTACATTATCTTTCAGACTTTGTCTGCCTGTATCTATCTCCTATTCATCTTTCTGTCTATACCTGTCTGTAAAATATTTGCTTATCTAGACGTCTCCGAGTAGACGTGTGCACATTTATGAAACCTTGTACAAAATGTCTTGAAACCATCTGAAACCTTTTACGGTATTTTTATTTTTGCTTGGTTAAGGGACTAATTTGTATGCACCTCTGTTTTTTAGTCTTGTTAGCTTTTAAAATGTGTATCCTAATTGGGAAATGGGGGTTATAACTTTTTCATTTTATTATTGGTTTTATGTAATGATCATAAGCAGAACATGAAATTTCATTATAATTTAGGAGAGTTAATGGTAATTTAACACTGGGATTTTTCTTTTATCAACAGCAGTTGTTTCACAACCAGAACTGGCTTCAAAGTATGAACATGGAATTTAATTAAAATTATATTCCTTGTTAAAGAAAATCTGTCATTTTTATACGTTTTTACAATTAGAAATTTCTGTGTTTCTCAGGTATTTCTTTTGACTAAAGGAAACATTACTGTTCTTTGTTTTCCAATTCTAATTTGAAAACAAATATATTCACATATGTCCTAAAATCCTTGTAAATATTATAATATATAATGTTCTATAAACATTATGCTTCTATAGAAATACAGATTTAATTTAAAGGGAATTATCATTTTTCTTTAAAAAAAACAATGTAGAATTGGAACTTTTGCCATTTTCTAGCTCATACACTTTTGCAATAGCTGACCCAAGAGAACTGAAGGCATTAGCACATTAAAAGGCTTTCTGTCAAGACAACAGAATCTTTCCATACCACTCATCTGAAAATGGAGATGAATAAAAGTGTGGCCCAAATGACTACAGAGATTAAATCAGTCTGATCAATTACTTCAGCTGTCCTGCTTGGAGTTTCCCTTAGCTAACTGTTAGGAATGTGTCCCATTTGACCCCTGGTCTTAGTCATCATGGGCAACAGGCAAGATGATCCACTCTAAAGCTTCAACACTAGAAATATTATCAAATTGTACCAGGGTAATGCTCAGTGGGCTAAGAGTTGGTTTTCAGGGGAAGGCATTGTTTCAGATATTTAGTTAAAGACACTATTACTATAGTTAAAAAAAAACATTTAGTGTTTTATGAGGATAAAAAGGAAGGCTACCATTATTGATATGCTTTGTTGCAAAGTCAGCTACTTCTGTTAATCTGCATTTATCATTCTTTAAAGATAGTTTTAATAAACTTGAAGTGAAGGAGCATAGAAATCCTACGAAAGCATTCCTATAGTCTGAGACAGGAATAAAAACAATCATCATAAGGAGAGGTACTTCTTTGAATCAAAGTTGTAACCAGATTGTGTACAGGGAATATGAACACAGAAAGAGCACTGGACTCTGAGGTTTATTATAAAACAATATTTAAAGAGTTTATTAGGAAATTCTGATTTCCTATGTTGTAGAATCTGTATGCTAAATCATCTCTCCTGAGTAAGTTATGATTAATTAGAACAGAGAAACTGATTCGCATTCATTTTCGATCATCCATTTGTAGAGTCAAATTCGTCCTGCTTAGATCCATGTTTTTTTTATTATGAAACAAGTTCTCTGTCTTGAAAAAAGTTTTTAGTGTCTGGTTATAAGGATAGTATTGTGGGATTTCTATGTAGAAGGGGGGTTCTGATTACTCACTGACCTGTAAATATCTTTCCTAATGCAACCATTCTGTGATGCATCTTTATTCTGTGAATTTAGGGGGTAACAATCAGTGGCAGCACTTATTTCCTATTTTTGGAATATTGATTTTGTCCATCAGTTAGATTTGAGCTTAGTAAATGTATAAGTCCAACCAATGTTATTTTCTTAAATTATAATGCAATATGGAAAGTATGGAAGAAGGTAATATTGCAAAAATAAGCATAGGGCTGTAGCATTTTTTTCAAGTATTAATATGCATATCTTTACAATAAAAAATAAAGAAAAGCTGGTTTCATCTTCTATTTCAAACTAGAGGATAACTGAAACATCACCATTATCTCAACAGAGCTGGCTATCTTGGTTTGAAATATTCTCCTTTTGTAGATGATCTTTAGAACAGTGGAGTGATTGACTACAAATTACTTAGAAATGGCTTTAAAACACTTTGCAGACTCATGGGCATCAACAGTTGTTCTTCTGAGGGTTTCCGAGAGCTCTTTTGATCTTGGCATGATGAAGCCACACACATCAATTGCTAAGACCAAACCAGACCACAATTTTCTGGTGTTTAGATAAAGGCAATGCCCTCAGAGTTACTCTCTAATGATGTTCTAATCATTTGCACCTGTTTTGGTGTTCTAATTCTTATCTAACAATCCAATTTTAGGCATTTGATACAATGATAAAGGTAGGGGTGTACTAACTTTTTCCGCACAAGGAAATTGCATTTCTGTTGATTTTAATAGTACAAATGAGTGCAAAATGTGATTTTTCAATGTTATTTTTTAAAATTAGATCACCTTTATCTAATGGTGTTGAAATGACGATCAAATATCCTTTTGTCCAAAAATGTAAAAAATAAACCTTTCCATGGGGTGTACTTACGGTTTCACAACACTGTATGTTTGTGTCTGTCTGCCATGTGATGGACTGGCATCCCATCCAGGGTGTATTCTGCCTTGAGCCTGTTGCTTGCCAGGATAGCCTTTGGCTCCCCAGTGAACATGGATTAGATAAAGTGGTTAGAAGATGGATGAACATATACATATTTGTGCATCATTTCATCCTTTTATGCTGAGGGTAAAGACATTTGTAATTGCAATATTAATTGTCATTATGCATCTGGCAACAGGGGATGTGAACTTTGGGTGACTTCATTTTTTACTTCTGCCCATTACTATTTAACAACGTTTGAGTTGTCCGTAGTGATGAAGTACTGCCTTTTAAACACAAAGGCAATAACGTCGGAATTGCTTTGAGCAGCACTGTAGCCTAGATATATACTGGACCAAATATTAAAGAAAGATTGCATAAGTTAATATCTTAAAGCACATTTTAGAGGCCAAATACGTATTGAAATATATAACTAATGGACCTTTAATTTGCATTTGTGATGGGGGGGGGAAGTGATCCCATTATAATGTCATATGTGTGTTATTTTTCTCCATTCAGCCATCACTGTTGAATCCAACTGCTGCCTTGCCCTCAAAACCAGCCTCTGCTGTTGTTACTACGGTAAACCCCAAACCCAAAGCAGAGGTGGAAGAAGAGAGTAAATCTGAAGTAGAAGACCTCAAAGCACAAATAATGGAGCTACTTCACACAGTAGAATTGCTCAAAGAGCAACAGATGTAAGTGTGATTTTTAAAATACTTAGCTGTTCACCTTCTTCAAATTTAATTAAACCTCAATCACTAAACCTGCTACCAAATAGACCAGACAGACTGAATGGCCTCCTCATTTGCATCTTTTCCTATGTTGTTAAAACTAACAACATGCTCAAAAAATCATTGGAATTTTCAGTGACAAATAATATAGTAATTTGTCTGAAAATATTGAAGACAGAAACCAAATGTCATTGATAGTTGCTGAATCCTGTGAAGGTGTTCAAAGTCATGTTTCTTAGGTGTTTTGTTGCAAATAATTATATTAAATAATTAAATAATGATTTGCTGTGATTAGCTTTGATTAGTTGTTAGGATTTAAGATTATTGTATTACTCAATCCCTCACTTTCTACTCTTAAACTGTCAATGTAAAATTCATTTCAAATTTCCATGTGTAAGTAACTAGATTTTTACACTGAAAGTCTAGTTACATTTTACATATATGTATAATGTATAGTTTTATATCTTCTTTTTTCACCTAAATCATGTTTTATTCCAAAATAAAGCAGGACTACATTGTTTATTCAGTGGTACATAGATTTGTCAAAAAAAGTTCCAAATTTTAGAAAATGATTTGGCAATACCTGGCTGTCTTTTATTGTTTCACTTTGGGGCCATTTAAATTGTCGAGCATGAATTCTCTACCAAGTTGTAAAGAAAAAAAATGCTCTTTTGACTTCAGGAAAGAAATTGCTGAACTGAGAAATGATTTGGATGAAGAAAAGTCCAAACGAAAGGCCTTACAGGTAAAAAATGTTGATTTTGATATTCTGGAAGTTCAGTGACACACTGCATTTGTCATATTGATCAGAAGATTAAGAGGTGACAAAAGCACAGCAAAGGCAGTTTTGTTCAGGGGTTTTCACTGCCCAACTGAGCTGCTAGTTTTGACTGAAAGGCCCTCAATGAGCACTTACATGTACAGCGCTCTCTCTGGGATTGAAATGGAAAACCAAGACAGGATTTTTTTTGCCTTCCACACAGAGGTCAACTAAATGTAATCCTGTTCTCTTTTCATGGTTGAACATCTTTCGTTTGGGTGCATTAAATCTATAGAGACACAGTAAGGTCTATGAATTTTAAATCTGCTAATTGTATGTTTTCCACATTGCCTTCAGCTCTTAAGTGAAAATAGATTAGGTATATAAATACTAATATACAGTGCAGTCCATAAGTATTTGGACAGCCACACAATTTTTGCTGTTTTGGCTTTGTACTCCAGCACATTGGATTTGAAATAAAACAATGACTATGAGGTTAAAGTGCAGAATGTCAGCTTTAATTCAAGGGAATTTACATCTGTACTGGGTGAACCATATAGGAATCACAGCCCTTTTTATACATAGTCCCCCCAAAAGTAATTGGACAATTGGCTGCTCAGTTGTTTCTTGGCAAGCTATGTGTTGTTTCATCATTAGTTCATGCACAAGAGAGAAAACAAAAGGTCTAGAGTTGATTCTAGATGTGGCATTTGCATCTGGAGTCTGTCGCTGTTGTCTGCTTACAGACTGCACTGTATGTAAGTTTCTATATTAGTCTTCTTAAAAAAAACTAATTATGGGATATAGGAGCATATCTAATCAAGCTTTTACTTTTGAACCCTTTTTTGTCCACATATCATTTTGGCAAAATAATGTCTTAATATTGCAGTGCAATGACCACTTTTTATCACTAAAACTAAATCCCAGTTAGTTTGTTTTTAATTTTGTTCAAAATCCATCTTCCTCTCCCGATCTCTTTCTTAGGCAGTAGTAAACTGTTTTTCTTCAGAAAAAGCAGAGGAAATGTGAAATCTCTCACACAACCTCTCCTCCCACCCGAGAGTAGTCCCAGTAAATATTTTTCAGAATTCTGTTCACAAAAATCTGGATTAGGCAACAATGGTCCTTGATTGCTTGGTGTCTGGAATTTTAAATGCACCAGATAAAAAAACAGCTAGTTTGAGTTATGCACTTAATTTGTTCAGTTCAATTGGTTTACGTAATTTAGGCCTGAGATTAAATGGGGAAAAAAATGAAAATGTTTTTAAAATCATTGCAAGGTCTAATGCAAAAATATGTATTTGTATCCAATACATTTCTGAAATTTAAAAAAATATATATATAAAATTGTGGAACTTGTTGATCTGATAAATGTCCCTGTCAAAATAAAATCTTACCTAAGCAGTGACAGTGCAATTTAGGATGGTGTACTCATGATGTTGCTACACACACCACTCCCAATAAATAAGGTTATGAAACATGGTGCATGTGCAGGAAAATGTTTCATATCAGACAGTGGGAGCTAAACACTTCTTATATTTTGGTATTGATTTTCCATTGATTGAACACAGTTGTCCTTTATGTGTTTTGCAAATTGTTACAAGGTCACCCTTTTAATAAAAACAATGTATTGTGTTTTCAGTTTCATAAAGATGGATAAATAATTCATTAATGTATCTGAATAATGTAGGCAGCCTTCTTTGAAAGTTATTAATCTCTACAGTACTTTGTTTAATAAATATGTATCTCAGTATACTATAAGGGTTTTATTCTGGAAATCAGATTTTTTTTTTCTTCCTTACCTCCCTTACAGATGGAGATAGAAAGATTAAAGAAGATGGTTCAATCAACATGAAGACTGATGCAATAAGCCGCTGTTAAAAACAATGCCACTGTGACAACAGAGGAAGGCACTAATTACAACTAGGAGGAAAATATTTGCCTAATTCTTTTAATAATCATTACCGTACTCTACACTTCTAAGAAAATGTCATTTTTTTGCACATACAGTAATAGCGATTTTCTAGTTATAGAAAAATGCAGTTCAATTGTGGATGTAAATGTTCTTTTTTTGCCATAATATTAATTGAGGCCTTACTAGCTACTGTGCTGGACTTGCAATCTTCACATTCATTGATGGATGGATGAGGTTTGCTTTCAATACTACTGAATCTGTATAAAGGGATAGGGGTTCTTAGTTTTTTTATTATTATGAAATGCTGTCAGTAGATTTTAAAATGCATATGTGCTATAATTGCAGTTATAAAGTATGTTAGCTTATAAAAATATATTAAAAGAAGGTAATATACCCTTGTAGCTGTATCAGTGACGAATCAATTGCTCTGTCTAAAGGGAAGTATAATTTTGTATTCTAACATTCCTGTCCAGGGTAACACTATTGTGCCTGTATAAATCATGTAGTATAGGTTAGCATGGGCGTATATCAGAAAGATTTCGAGTGAAAGCTTCAGGTATTTTTGATTATCTACTGATATTCTTATTAGTAGAAATAAAAGAAATACTTTTTTTCCCTCAGTTTTATATAGTTCTTTAAGGTAAAAGAAGAAAATATTCTGTTCTGCCCAGGATATGTATATATATACAGCCAACACCAAAAATGGTTTGTACACACTTGAGTTTCATTGAAGAATAGCTGCTTTGAAGAAACAGTTTTTCCTCAGTTTGTGTTTCAGTACAATAACCGTGATAGCAGTTCCGATATGCGGTGTGCATCTCGGTTACTTCAAATATAATGTTCTCTGAAGAATGAAGCATCCTTTTTCTTAAACTGATCAGTGGCTGTTCTGTTGGCTCATTTAGAATGTAGCTTTTAAAAGGATTATCGTGTTTTTGAAGATAATTTTTATAAAGAAACTGACATTTATTATGATATTGGGAAAAAATGCAACATTTACAAAAGCCTAAGGAAATACCCATCTTTATATAATTTTTGGAAATTCATTTAATTTAAAGCAAATGCAAACCTTAGTTACTATTAAGATGATCCTTGTCAGTGGTTATTCTATGAATGAGACTGAGAAATGGGTTTTAGTAGCTTGCGCTAAAGCAAGTAACACTGTAGATAATCACAAGGAAAAATATTGTTCTGTGCAATTTTGAGTTGTAATGGCTAGTATTATCAGTAAATTTTATAAAAGGGAAGTCTAAAAGTCCTTAGAACGATTGCTCAAAAAAATTGTTTAAAATAAATTACTTAATAATGCTGTGATTTGACTAATCACTGGTATAAGATTTCAAGCAAATTTGCTGCTTGTTACATTTTGGTGCAATTAGATGCTGAATCATAATATACTAATGTTCTAGATAGCATTGTTTCTTCTTTTGCTTAAAACTTCACTCCACAGCTTATTGTATGCCCTTGCCCTTTTCATTTTTAAACATGTATTTTCTAAATATCACAAATTTGTTTTTTTTCTATAATTTCTTTTTAAAATGCCAGATTCCACCTTTAAGGCAAAATTGATCAAGGAAGGAAAGAGTAAATTAACCCCCATCGACAGCTCTGTTATTCTGATGACCAATGTTTTTTTTTTTGGAAAGCATTCAAAGTGCTGATTGTAAGCCTCTATTCTCTGGGTGTATTAGAAATGCTTTTGAACTTTTGATCTCAAAATAGTGCACAAGGATCTTTTTTTTCTGAGATCGAAAAGGCATCTCCCATTTGATTATAATTATCCCTTTATCACAAGGTTTCTGCTTGATTCAAAATCTTGTGGAGAAGCTGAAACAACATAAAGGTTTAGGAGTATCTGAGTTCATATGAACATAAAAATTTAATGACTTATTTGCAATACTTTGCATTTTTTCTTGTTTAAACCTAACTAGAAACCTCATACTGCAAAACAAACATTAATAGCACTACAAATGATGACTTCTGGCAAGAGTGGTATACACTAAAAAAAAACAGGCTAAGTTCCCCATGCAGTCTTTCTTCTCCAGCAAACCTGTTCACACACAGACTTTACTTTCCTACAGATCTACACTCACTTGGCTCTCTGCTTAACTGAAGATTCCCATCTAAGATTTCCTCTGTCTTACCCTTCCTACGTAATCACCCTTCAGTCACTCTTCTTAAATTACATTTTCTTCATGCAATGCGAGGAGAAGCAAACCGCTTCAATATAGAATGTGTTTTATTGCATTATTGAATAATAACTCATTCTAAATACAGTATGTAGAAATGTAGAAATTATAAAATATGCTGTTTTATAGAATGAATCCAATTTTTTGTCTCATACAGCATTTATCAGTCTTCAAAAATATATACTTTTTTTAAATGCTCAAGTGGTCTTGAGTAAGTGAAATGCTGCCTTGCAGAAATTAGAAGTACATAAAGTTCAAAGCTATCTAGCCTTTTGTTGGCAACAGTTGGATGCTATACCAGTTGCCTAATCATAATGTGAAGTGCTCACATTTCAGCTTCAGCAAATGTTTTGCCCACATATCATGTAAAATTAACATATTTCTCTAATAGCTCTTTTTTTTAAATGATGGGCTGGAAACATTCCATTTAAAAAAGAAGTGACAGAACTTACTCATTATGTGTATTGTCCATTCCCAATGATTGTTAAATGTTATAAAATTGCATGAATTACTGAGATTGTTTTCAGACACAAAATAAATATAGCTTTCTAAGTCTTGAATATTTCTGTTGAATCTAGAGTGCCATTTTTTATTTTGAAGATTTGTGAAACTTAAAACACAGTAAAGGCTCCAAACCCCAAGAGGAGATTCATGCCATCCAATATGCATGCTTGCTAGTAGCGAAATCCAAGAATCTCTTCAGATTTTGAGCTTCAATATCATGGCAAGGAAACATGTTCCAGATTCCCACAACTTTTGTGTGAAAAAATGCCTCCGTATTTTTGTTGTTTCTGCACATCACATATTTCACTTGTGTCCTATAGTTTCTGTTCCAGTGTAAATTCTGAATAATTACTTGGTTAACTTTCAATGCTCTAAAATACTTGAATGATTATTGGTACATTTGAGGTCTTGAAATACCTCTTTTTACAAATGATCTTTTTATGAAAATTCAGTACTACAAAGCATGTGAATTATTACCCACACTTGAAATAACGAAAGCCAACTTCGAAACTATGAAGAAGTGATGCCAAAAAAAGTTCAAAACCTCCAGCAAATGTAGAGAGTAAAGAGGAAGGTGTTATACGACTTGTTTCATATCAAATGTATGCATCATATTCCGCTAACTAGATATTGGTAAGAGTGGCAGGAGAGATGTCACATAGTTCACCATGTCTTGCTTCATTTGTTGTTTACTATTGTATGCACCCTTACTTCTCATGTAAGAAAATTTGTGATTTAGACTTTATAATGGACCGTAAAGGTGTTAAGAACATGAAAATTGGGGAGTGTGTGTGTAATCACACAAAAAGCAAATGAAGATGTTACTGTACTGTACTTAGGTATGATTAATGATGTCTAACTAGGCAGGCAATGTTTTTTATAACTAAAACAATTTGGGGTCTGGAACAGATTGTTATTTTTCACCATAAAGAGATTTTTCTTTTTGTGAATTTTCACTAGATAAATGGGTATCTGGGAACAGATTACATTAGTCAAAAGAGGTATGGTTGTACTTCAATTAGTTCACCTGGTAGTCTTCTCTGTTCAGCACTAAAAACATTCAGTCATTCAAAAAATATTGTAAGAAACCTGTGTCTTAGTTAATGATTTTAAAGAGTCATTAAGATCAATTAAAACTATTAATATTGTGAAATTATTAGCAGAGAACGTGTTGTGGTCCTTTTCCAGGAAAAGAGGAGCTCATGGTGATAGACTCTACTACTGGGTATAGAAACAAGAGGTGTCAGAGGTAGTAAAGAAAAGTTCACTCCAATTAGACTTTTTCAATTCGAAGGCTAAAGCTTTTTTTGTTCCTGGATTAAATGAGAAAATATGTTTCACCTCATACTTGACTCTTTTCTATCAACTAACCCCTTCTCAATCAGCATGTATGTTTATCCTTGAAAACCTAAAATGTAAAAATCTTGCGTGCAGAGCCTTATCAAGCACAGTCTGAAAATCTATCTCATACATTCTTATCTGCTTGTATACTTTATGCTAACAACTGTTTACAGCTTAGTAAAGTATGACTCGCCTTTTCTACATCCATTTGTTACTGTATACATTATTAGTTCTGATGAACATTTAGACTAATAAATGTTGTATTATCCCTGTCTTGTCTACTGAAAGAACTTAACAGTCTTCAAAAAACATTTTTTCACTGAATGACAGCAGCATGGAGCAATTAGGGTACTGTACTTCCAAAGGGAGGGATATGGACTCACAGGTGGAATGCTGGTATTTTACACATAAGATACGTACTTTACTCTTAATTCTTCTGTCAGTGTGCTATGGTATAAAATGTAGAGCAACAGGTTTTCAACGTAAGTTTTCTGACTAAGTAAAAGAATATAAAGTGCAATTCTTAGAATAGCGTTATGACATCTGTTTATGTGAAGTGTCTCTATTATCTTTAACATGTCTAGATTAGTTTTAGTTGAACATTTTTAGTCACTCTGATATACTATATATTGTCTTTTTGTACATGGTAAATAGCCAACTGAAATATTATTTTTAACATTAAACATTAATCAGCCATTTCTCTTTCATCATTTAATTTTAGATAATTATAGTAACTTATCTCAGAGAAACTTGATATCCTCCTGTAGCGACAAGGTCTATTGCACTTAGAGTTATTAAATTTTCTAATACTATTGGTGTTGCCTTGACCAAGCAAGCAACTTGGTACTTCTCTGTAAGTGAAGAGGAATGTGGCTAATTGGCCCCTCTGATAAGAGACATCATAAAGCTGTGACCATCGCTGAACCATATAATGAAATATAGCACAGATTTATGTAGGTTCCATCAACTGGTCTGATTCCTCCCAAGACTACTGGTCCAAGGTCACTGTTCAACACCCAAAGGATGATTCACCAGTTGGGGATCTATAGGGTAGATACCGGAACTATACACGATGGCATCCTGTCCAATCACCAGCTGTGATGTCGCGCCTTAAAAACTAGCACCCAAGTCAGTTTGGCTGGTTAACTCACTGGCTCCTTCCCTCTCTGACTTAATGAGCAATCTGCCTTTTCCAGCCACGTGACTGCAAGCAGTCCAAGTCACTTCACTTGGCCATTTCACAACACCAGGCCAAGAAAGTGAGTCAGTAAAAAATACAGAATTCTGCCCAAGATATTCTTTCTGAAACAAGAAATCTTGTGTTTGCAAACCCACTGTTATTTTTGCCTGATCAATGAAATAAGACAGCTGGATTCTTTTGTCAACATTCAGGCATATTCAGCATCAATCTAGCTGTAGCTGGGACTAACTGAGTTGTCCAAATTGTCTACCTTGCACCCTAGCCACAGAGGACAACTGTGCACAGACTGCATTATGGTTACTACTTTTAAAGTCAGAAGTCAGTTTGATGCTCCTTTTTGCAGAGCTGCCTGAGACCTAATGCTAGGCGAGGCTCTCTCTCTTCTTTCTGCACAGCAGCTGCCAAGTTGGACCACGGACCATCACAGTGAGTTCTGTCTTCACAATGGGAAACTTGAACTCATCAAGATCATTTGTGTCTTTTGAGTACAAAACCTCATTATTCAAATTATGCTTCTCGAGAGTTGAATTATTTTTCCAAGCACATTTCATGTTTAGTTGACAATGGTAAATGCATATCTGAGAATATGAATGTGATTTAATTGTATGAGACTGATAAAACCTATGAGGTAGACCATAACACGTTATAGTCTAAATATTTTAACTCTACAGTTAATTCTTCCCTTTGTAAATGCTGAATGAATGATCATCTTTTCATATCACAGGAGATCGTTGCACAAAATATATTTGTTGTTGTTATGCATGTTTTTGGTTATATCAATTAAATGCAAATTTAGGAATCTGTGTGTGACTGTTTAATGTTTTATTTTCTGAAGGTTGTCGAGTACTGCTGCATTTTACTGTTTCAATTTCAGATTGTTACAGTAATTTAAAACCCTCACATCACTCTTGTATTATTTGCCATTGTAAACCTGTAAAATAAGGTTTACAATGGCAATAAGACTGCTAAATAGCAAACCTGCAGCTCCTTTAGCAAATCACCTGTAATGGCTACATGGACACACAGTTTTCACTGTATTCAGCATAACTGCACTACATGTATATACTGCACACACCATGGACACATAACAGCTCTACTCATATTGAGTTTTATTCAATTCAAAAATGTAATCTCAGTTTGGTGATTTTTGTGTTTCTGTGAATTTTGTGATTTTTGTGATTCTTGTGAGTTTTGTGAGCTCGCAGAAAAAGACATTTCATTGCCAGCAACTACTGCTGCACACCGTATTGTTGTGCATTTGATAAATAAACTTTGACTTTGACTTTAAAAATACATTATTTTAAACTCAATTTCAATGTTTTTCACTAAAATCCTTGTCACCTCTGCATGTAATTTATTCTATTTTATTGGGTGCTTTCCTTTTTATTTAATGTTTTTCATAAGTGATTTATTAAAATCTTTGGGAAAGCCACTTTTCTAGTCTTTAATTTACACAATTAATAAGGATTAATAATGCTTAAAATGCATAATTCTTTCATAATCTTCCTTCCTGAAATTGTTAAGCAATCTGAGAGCAAGGCCATGTTTATGGGGTCTGGGAACAATATAATGTGCATCAATAGCCACACAATCAAATACAATTAATTTTATTTTTATTGAATTTTGAGTTTTATTGAACAAACATAATGTACATAATTAATTATGCTGAATTAACAATGGGTTAACATGTTCTATTCTGAAAGTCTTGCCCTAATTGTGTAAGGTAACCATCCAAGCTGTCTACAGATGCAGCCATCCAGAATGTGTGAGGTGTCAGTGGGTATATAGCAATAGACACCGCAGTATGATGGACAGCAAGCACTGCATCACAGTGTTTTTATTTTTTATGAATAATCTAATGCAGGACTCCACTACTCTGTACACCTGTCCAGTGGTGCTGTGAGTCTTTAAAGGACAGCATCAGCATGTCAGACACTGTTAAATGTTTATTAAAGTTTGCAGAAATATGTACAGTAGCTTTAGAAAGGATAATGACTCTGTGTAAATCAATAATTCTGGAATTAAGATTATGGTTATGTTTTCTTAAATTCTTGAGAAGACAATGCAATAATATTTGCATTTAATTGTCTAAATTATGATTATGATATTGAAATTTCCTTGTTTGCTTTCATATTTGTGAAACAATGATTGATTTAGATATGATTTTACCAATTTGACACTTTCTTCCTGTGCAATGATTTTCTCATTTCTGAGTTTCACAGTCTCGTACGTTAGTAAAACTTTACCAACATCAGAACATTAGGATATTGTCCATTAAAGCACTTTACAAAGTATTCAGAATCAGATAACGATGTTGCCTCAGTTCTTATTTCTTTGTGCTTGAAAGTTCATTTGCACAGCTCTCTCATCACTTTTCATAAGTGTTAATTTTTTTTCAAAAGTTTGTTTACATGTTTGATTTTATTATTTAAAATATCAGCACCACAACTTTTAGTTTAAGTCTGAGAATTATGGCCAATTCTATGGAGATTGTTTATTGAGCTTTTCATCTCTGTGTTTTAAACCTATACTTTGTTTAAGAAGGGAAATGTTAGCACATTTCTGTTGCTGAAAACTGGAATAAAGCAGATTTTAATTTGTAATTAATAATGAATGCAATTAGTTGACACTTTAATTATTATAATGGGTTTTTTCTAAGCCTTTTGTGTGAAATTGAAAAAAAATCAAATTAAAAACAATATAATCAATATAATCTAAATATGACATTTTAAAACCCCTCTTTAAGCTTCCCTACATCTATGAGAATAAAGATCATAGGAGTGATTCAGAACAATTGTTTTTTTAGCTTTTCATCCTTTAATGTTGTTACATGTTGTCTAGGGAGTGAGAGGTTTTAAAACATTCTGCTTTAAGCTGTTGATTAAAGTGCTTTAAGTAGGATTTGTATTTTTTTTAATTATGAATGCTTAGAAGATTTTTTCATTATATTAGCTTTTTATAAAGTGAACATATGTCCTGACTAAATTGGGAATAAAAATGAAAATGCAAAAAAAAAATAGAAATGTGTTTTAAACCCTATTTAATTCAAGATATAATTATTGATCTTATCTAAATGTGTTGTTCCTCCCGTTCCTACTTCACACGTCTTCCCTGCATTGGTGAAATGGAAAACTTGTGCAGAGTTGCTTCAGTACTCAGAGGTGTAAAATGTTCAAATTAATTGTAGGCAGAAATGGCTTTACCTAACAACGCAAAGAAGAACATATATGAAAAAAAAAACAAGTCTTTGAATCCTTGATAATACAACTCATTCAGGAGGAAAAATCCCATAAAAGTACAGTATCATTGACACAATCACTTGCTTCAAAACTAAAACCCTCCCCTCCAAGATCAATTTTCTCAAGGACTAAAAGGCAGTCCCTGTCATATTTTCATACCATATCAATATCAGTCATATTTAGATTGCTTGATCCTGACCCATTTAAACTTAATCAAACTCCTTAAAGTATTAATACTATACGCAGTGATTAAAGTACTGTATTGTGGAACACTGTGCATTACAGTATCAATGTGTAACAGTACATATATCACATGACCTTGGAAGTTATTTTACTGGCCTGTATGGTACTGTATTTTTTTAGTACGGTAGCATTGTACAGTATTACCACTGTAGCCTTCTGTAACCCTCCCTTTGACAAAGTGGCGGAGAGGAGGAAGAAATGTCAATCAATCAAAGTTTATTTATCAAATGCACAACAATACAGCATGCAGCAGTAGTTGTTGGCAAAGAAAAGTCTTTTCTTTTCTGCACGCTCACCGGGGGGGTAAAAATGACAAAATTAAAGTTACAAAAAAAGGTTACATAATAATAGATAATAGTGCAATAGAAATTGATTCAAGTAAACTCAGACAGAGCTCAATGTAAATAGAGCTGCGATGTGTCCAGGGTGTATGCAGTACATTATGTTCAAGTCATGCAGTATGCTGAATACAATGAAAACTGTATGTCCATGTAGCCATTATGGGTGATTTGCTGAAGGAGCTGCAGGTTGGCTATTTAGCTGTCTTATTGCCCGGAGGTAGAAACTGTTCCGTAATCTATTAGTCTTTGACTGAATGTTTCGATACCATATACCGGATGGTAGGAGAGAAAACAGTTTGTGACTGGGATGACTGGGGTCCTTGAGAATGGACCTGGACTTCTTAAGACATCTAGCTGAGTAGATATCCTGGATGTTTGTAGCTCAAAGCTGGTAATGAGCTGCGCTGACTTCACCACCCTCTGCAGTACTTTGTGATCCCGGGCAGAGCAGTTCCCTTACCAGGCAGAGATGCAACCAGTCAGGATACTCTCAATAATGCACCTGTAGAAGTTGGCTTGGATATGTGATGGCATGTCAAACTTCTTTAGCCTGCGGAGAAAGATTAGGTGCTTCCGTGCTGTTTTGACCATGGTGTTGGTGTGGTGGGTCCAGGTTAAGTACTCTGTGATGTTAACTCCGAGGAACTTAAAACTGCAGACCCTCTCCACTGCAGTCCCATTGATGTAAATAGGTGTGTGATCTCCTCCCTGGTGTTTCCTATAATCCACAATCACCTCCTTAGTCTTACTGATGTTCAGAAAAAGGTTGTTCTCCTGGCACTATGCTGCCACGGTTTCAACCTCCTCCCTGTACGCAGACTCTTCACCATCTGTGATCAGGCCGTTGACTGTTGTATCATCCGCAAACTTAATGATGGAGTTTGAGTTATGCCTGGTGACACAATCGCCAATCGACACAAAAGGGAGGTGTTCAGTCCCAGGTCCTGGAGCTTGATGACAAGCTTTGAGGGCACTATGGTATTAAATGCTGTAATCAACAAACAACATTCTCACATGTTACTTTCTTATCCAGGTATGAGAGGGCAGTATGGAGAGCAGTGGCAATAGCATCTTCTGTTGACCTGTTCTGGTGATACGCAAATTGTAGTGGTTCTAGGGTATCAGGCAGTGAGGAGGTAATGTATGCTCGAACCACGGCGTTCTGACTTCCACACACCATTGTGGAAGTTCCTCGTCAGTATGGGGGAAATTTCACACTGTGTGCAGCAATCGGCCAACATGGGGTCCTCTGATGTCATGCCACCCTAGGCTCCTACAACACTGCCCATCTAATTGCCTTTCTTGACAATCTCTGGAACACTCAATTCCAACATCCAGGTAGGCCAGAGCAGCTCATGCATATTGTCATCTGGGACAATGTCAGTTTCCACCGTGCTGCTTCAGTCCGCAAATGCTTCTTGATAACCCAGTTTTCTATTTTTTTCCTTCCCCATATTCCCCCTTAGTAAAACCCCATAGATTTTTTTTTTTTCTTGGCATGGCAGTGGAAGATATATCTTCTACAGGCCATGGAGGAGGGCTGGATGAGACACAACAGGGCTTATTTCCCCCACTGCCTGGCAAGGGAAATCATAGCATGTTATGTTGTCAAATACCTCTGGCCTGTCCAAGGGTATCAATATGGTATCGCACTATTGCAATCGCAAGATATGTAGAGGTAATACTGGAAAAGCTCATTTTAATGATTTTCATTGATCTTGCTGGAATTTAGTAATAACTCTGTAGGGTCTATTTATTTGATGGTTTGTGTAAACCATTTGAAAACAAAGCTTCATTTAGATGGAAGATAACATGTTTTTGAATAGAATGTTTCATTTTTCATTTTCATTTGTTTGAGAATTCTGCAGATTGCCCAGCTGGGTGTGAGGTTTGTCTTTTGTGTTTATAGGTTTGAGTATAATTTCAGAAAATGTATGTAAATGATTGTGAAAAATTATAATATAATTTCTTTTGGGGTGATAACTGTGGAGTGCCCCAGGGGTGCGTGAGTTCAGGACTGCTCTTCACTCTATACAAATGATTGTTTTTTCAGTGATCCAAACCAATTCCTAATTAAATTTTCTGACGATTCCACCTTGCTTTCTCTGATGAATTATAATGACAGACCCAACCTATATCAGAACAGTGTATATAGTTTAGTTGCATGGTTTGACCAGAATGATTATAAAATGAATGAAATTTTAAACAGTCTTAGTCTTAAACAGGATGAATATCCTTCCCCAGAAATAATTTATAATGAGCCCATTAAGCAATTTATATTCTATAAATATCTGGTAATATATATAGATGCTAATCTGTCTTGGAAGGCACATTTTTACATAATAAAATACAACAGCAAATTGATTTCCTTCACGGGTTATAGTTTTTTGTGCCAGAACTCTCTTGTAGAAGGAAGGTATTTACAATCGGTCAAGGACAGAGAGTAAATAATGTGTATGAGGCTTTGAAATCCAATTTATTCTTTTAAATAATTGCTTCATGCATTACAAGACATAAGTGGTGGCTAGAGACTAAAACTACTGGTGGTAAAAGAGGTGATCACTTGTTTTTTCAATGGTTCTTCTTTTGATACAAAACAGAAGTGTATCAGAAAGTGCAACATTTTCATCAACATCAACAGCACTCCCTGGGTGTAAAGAGGAAAGTGTCAAAATGATTTTTTGTGATATTTTTTATGATTGCTTTTGCAATGCTTACAGAAGCCTTTGGCTTTTAGATGGGAGTGTTTGCACTGTTGTTTGCACACAGATGTTTATTGTGAGCTCCTATACATTAGCCTGTGGTTTATCAGCAACAACTCACTTAATTCAGATTTATTTGCCTCTGTGTGTATGCATGTATGTTGATGTGCTTTACAAGCACTTTTTAGGTTATATATGCTGTTTATGAAGTTAGCTGGTTAATTCAAACAACTCTGAATACAGCATGTTACCACCCTCCAACCTAATATAATGAGATCTCAGAAGCTAACCAAGTCTGGGCCCTATGGTATTGGGATAGGAGAACCCAGAAGAAAACCAGGTTGTAAGTGGTGCTTTAAGTGATGTTTGTGGACAAGTGGGTGGCATTCTTTTCACTTTAAGTTTTATACTAATGCCCCAGTATGGTGACTGTGGACACTGTGCTTTAGGAGGTGCCATATGAGATTAACCAAGGCTGTGATTGCTTTGGCATTTAAAATCTCATGGCACTGTTCATAAGATTCTGGTTATTACACTGGGGTCCTGGTTTAGTTTCATTCTGTGCTTGCACAATTCGGCCCAACGAAAGGTCACCCTTCACTCAATTAATGAATCACTTTCTCACTTCTCTACCTTATGTGGTGTAAAGTGGGTTTGCTGGTGCATAATGATTATTGGTTGCTGCACTTTAGTGGTTGATGAAGCGTATTCTGACAGTATATGTAAATCACCATATACTGTAAATGTAATGTATTGTTGTGAATGAAATTTGTCTCATATACAAATATGACCAGAGAAGCATATTACTTGGATGATGTTATTGCTCCTGTCCACTATATAATATATCCTAGGAATGCATCTTTCTCCCTGATGGACACTCAAGATGATAGAGTCATATAGTGACTCAATGAGTGCTGTCATTGTCCACAGATGTTTTCCCCATGGTTCTATTTGTATGTAAGTTCTGTTACTCTAACAGAGCACACATGACACATCTGAATAGCCTAGCTAACTTTATAGACATGCATGTATGTCTTGCTCTGTTGCAGATATATGAACCTGCAGGGATTTGGATGTAATAGAACTGTCTTTCTGATGGATATCGTCAGCTACTAAAATTGTTTATTTAAGAGCATTACAAGCTAGAACATTCATAATACAGAATGACTCTAGAGTTGCAGTATCTCCATGCAGTATCTGCACATCACATTTTAGTCAGGCAATTGTAGAAGATTGAATAGTTACAGTAAGTTTAGAAAATTGATATTTTGAAAACATTTGTAGTCTTTATTGTTCTGCTACAGTTTGATTCCAGAATAGTTTTTTTTTCCCATAATGGGGTTTTGTTATGTAAAATCTGAGTTCTTTTTACTAAGCTTAATATTATTTTTATTTGGTTATTTTCATGACTAGTAGCATCGATTAGAAAAGTATTAAATTAATTTGTATTAATACTATTAGAATAAATTTACATAACTTAAAAGTCTCTGCCCTGCGATGGATTGACGTTACATTCAGGGTGTATCCTGCCTTGTGCCCAGTGCTCTCCAGGATAGGCTCTGGTTCCCTTCTGACTCTGTATATGAAGAAGTGGTTAGACAGTGAATATAAAATTCTACACTTACAGTCAATTGATATTCATAATTTAAATGTGCTTCTAACAATTGGATATAGTATAGGCTTTTCCATATGTAAGTCTCTTAAAACTATTATTAAGAAAAATATTAAATAAACCTCAGCAATGAATCAAAGGGGAGGAATGATGTCAGAAATATTGTGAAGGACATTTAATAAGTTAGTAGCAAAGTCTTGAAAATATAGGTTTCTATTATAATTGTATATAATATATACTGTATATTCAGATTTTGTCTTGATATTTGTAGAAATCAAGAAAAAAGAGCCCTTTGATCTTAAGGTTTTTCTCTTAAATTGTTTATTTATGTTAACTATCTAATATATTGAAACTACTTGAAATGTATTTTCCTCCTATTTAAAAATGTGTAGTAAAATGAACACATTTTAAGGGCTTGGTTATGGAATCTGAGTTTGTATATCCTGACTAAGTCTGATGGAAAAATATTTTAGTGTGTTTGGATTGTAGTTACAGTAACTGTGTGAACACAGAAATCAATTATTACACTCTTCCATTTTAAATCTCTCTTAAATTTCAAACATAATCTTCTCAGCTACCCAGGTCTATCAGATTCTGAAATCATCAAAGAAAATGTATTCTTTTTACAGGATAATCCGGAAACTGGAACTTTTTTCCTTGATTCACCTGTCATCTCATACTCCTACTTCAGAAAGGAATCAGGAACCAAGATTTTTCTTAAACGTGGATCGCATTTTCCCCTTGTATCACTCATTGACTAGTTTATTTATAGGACCTCTGAATTCATTAACAGATTTCAGCTTTTCACACCTTTCCTCCAGATCTCCCTTGATTTATACACTTTTTCTCACTTGCTCTGTCCTTTGTTTTCTTGTGCTATATACTTGTGCTATATACAGTATCCCTGCAACCTTTCTCTCTCCCTTACTTATGAAGTGCACACACAGGCCAGATACTTAACCCACTGTACATAATTGCCCTTTTTATTATCTACCAATTGCAAAATTCAACACAGAACACATAACCTAATTTATCCCCAAGAGGCACTTACTCACAGACCACATAAGAACCCCATGGACCCTAGTTACCAGAAACCAGTTCCACAAGAGCAATATTCTCCCAAAACCAGCACTGAACAGTGACCGGTGGTGCCCTTTTCCACCACACAATAGGAAGGGATGTAGTCTTAGGCACCCAATTAGTTCTGGCCATCCTGAACAGTGTGGTTCCTTATGCACCCTCTTCCCTATTTGTCTGTGAGTCCAGTTTTTGAGTAGAAGGAAGAGAAATATTATGCTGGAGCCTTCCTCGGTTGCTTTCTATAGAGTTTCTGATGTCTGAGTCCTCACCTGGGTGGGGTGCTGTGGTGCAAACTGTGTTTCCTCCAGTTATATTTGTGTCTCTGTGCTGCTTTCTTTCCATGGGAGGTTTTGAAGGCCCCTAACCATGGCTCAGGACTTGTTCTTGGGGTGGGTGTTCCTTTGATCTCTTGGGTGTGAGCAAAGCTAACAGCTTGGGGCTCCTTGATAGACTGGCTGTATACAGATGGCCAGGTGTAATGATGTATTGTGTATTCAAACCCTGTTCTCAACCCACCTCAGTCTGAGGTATGGTTAGACCTGCTTTGCATTCCCACATCACCTCTAAACTTTATAGTAATGAATGAGTGTCTGCACAATGACCTTTGATCAATGGGAAATCCCAGAGCAAGGAAAGATGAATGCACCACTTTCATGGCCATTCTATGCGATTTTCAAGTCAACATATTGCTTGCCACCTGTTTTCCCCACAACCATTTTTTCACTTTGTGACTAAAGCCCTTCTCTGATTAAGAGATTAAAGTATACCTAAAAAATACTTTATTGGAACCCAGCATTTTTTCAGTTTCAAAACAAAAACCTTACAACATTACATTATGTTAATCAGGTTCTCAATATTATAAAAATATAATTGTTTTGTGCAACCTTTCCTTTCAATGATTAATCATTTTCTATCTTCCATGTGCAAAAACATGGTTCAATATGATCCCAACTCCAGTCTAAGAAACGGTTGTAATATGAGATGATTTGCAGAGTTAAAAAGAAAGTGTTTTATATATATAGTACAGCAAAAAGCCTAAAAACAGCAAATGTACCAAAGGTTTTGCAAGTATAAGGCAAAATCAGTTTTATATCATTATCTAAAACAAGTTCATTTTGTAAAGAGACTAATAAACAATATTAAACTGACAGAAACTGGCGCGGTATCAGCTGGTAAAGTGCCCTGAATCATGTGAAAAACAAGCAGTGGTCATGACGTTATTTGTGTCATAAGATCATTAAGTTATCCCAAAGGTACTTTTAGTTTGCTTTTCACATTCACTCCTTTGAAATACCAGTTTCTTATGCATTAAAAACTTCTGCTCCCAAAAGGGAACATGTTCATGTCAATAATTTTTAGCATCAATCTGAAAATTGGTAGTTAAAACTTTGAGACTTAAAAACATTGCAAGCAGTTTGTTTTATTCCTGATGCACTTTGGTTCACAAAGAGATGTTGAGTTCACATTGTGGTTTGTGATTCACTACAAATTTACAAGAAACTTTTTATTTGCAAGAAACTATTGTATACTAACATCATTACAAATAGCTTGGTAAGTCTGAAGGATCAAATTAAACTCTAATTTATTTTCCTATTTATGACTGAAAGGCATGCTGTGCTTAGGTTACAGTCTGTCTCATATGCAGTGTGCTTTTCTGAAGTATTCATACACTTCCCGTGGTGTCTCATTTTGTAAAATTAAAAAATGATGTAAACACATTTTTAAGACCTGGATGTTCACACTGAAGCACTGAACACAAGGTAGGCAAGATAAGTTTCAGTAAATGTCCACAAAAACTAAATTATATTAGTTGTATAAACATTCAAACCCATGAATTCAACATTTGGTAGAATTATCCTTTGGCGGCAATTGCAGCAGCATGTCTTACTGGAGAGGTCTCTACAAAGTTTGCAGAGAGGCTTTGTGCAATTTGCGCCCATTATTCTTTGCAGATTTGCTCAAGCTCCCTCAAATTCCCTGGAAATCACCATTGGTCAACAGTTTTCAAATCTTTGTACTGGTTCTGATTGCAAGTCGGGACTTTGATAGGACACTGAAGGATATTGATGTTTAATTCTTAATACACTCCGCTGTTGCTTTGGGTTTGTTCTTTGGATCATTGTCCTAATTTTTTTTTTTTAGGTATGAAGCAGGTTTTTCTCTACAATTTGCCAGTGCTTTGTCCCTATTATTCTTGGGAAACTTTCCACTCTATGGTGAAGAAAAGCTATAATGATGTTGCCACCACAAACACTAGGGATAGTGTTCATTGAGTTATGCACTATGCTGTGTTAGAGTCAGATGTGGGACCTTGCATTTAGGCCAAAAACTTCCAATTTTGTCTTGTCTGACCACAAAACATTTTGCCACATGTTAGAAGTGTCAATGAGGTGCATTGTTGCAAACTTCAAGTGAGATTTGAAATGTTTTTTAGTTCTACACAGGCCCTCTTTGTGGAGAGACTGGGATATTGTTGACCCATGGACATTGTTTCCCCAGCTCAGCCACTGAACTCAGGAAGATCACGAGCCTTAGTTGCAGTTGGCCTCATGGTGGCACTCCTAAACAGATTCCTCCTTGCCTGGGTGTTCAGTTTGTAGGGACAGTGTGATCTAGGCACTCTAGGGTGAATTTCACTTCTTATTGATTGACTTCACCATGTTTAAAAAGACATTAAGCATTTCTGAAATGTATTATAACTTTCTGCTGCTGTACACCATCCAACTTTATCATGAGATGTTTTTAATGCTGTTGTATACTTTTGTAATACACAGTAAATATATTTATGTATGTATTCTTTATTAAAGTGTACGGTACAGTATTTTGTATTTGGCCAGCAGCCATATCACCCTGCAACTCACAACTGGCAGCCTATTGAAGCTAAGCAGGTGTGAGCCTGGTCAGTACTTGGATGGGAGACCTCCTGGGAAAAACTAAGGTTGCTGCTGGAAGAGGTGTTAGTGGGGCCAGCAGGAGTTGCTTACCCTGCGGTCTGTATGGGTCCTAATGTCCCAGTATAGTGATGGGGCATAACAAGGTACAGAAAGGCATCATGGCCATCATCCACTGCAAACAAGGAAGTCTCCAGTCATGATGACTACTTGTACCACTGGTCCCAGGCTTCTGAGGGTGAGAGAGTGGGACTGCCCCAGTACGGCTTTCCCACATCAAAAAGCTCTCCTGCACAGTTTTCTTCATGCAGTTCATCTCCCAAACAGATGAGCTGCGCAAAGTACAACCGTCATCTACGGACAACCATCATCATATTGTATTTGAAAAGTAAGTAATTCTATAAACAGTAAGTTAGATACTTAAATACTATTTTTTAAATGTATGACTATACAGAAATGCAGCATTTCCAATATACAGAAGTTATTTATATCCTCAAATGTCTGCTGGTTTGTGTTTCACTATTAGCTTTTTCAATGTCTTAGATGTATTTTCAGTTCATAGTTTTAGAAAACGGTAGTACTGTATCTTAGTTTAAGTATATAATTATAAGCTATTTGAACTCTGTAGCTACAAAGTACTAGTATTTGCATTTGAGGAAAGCCCTGAATAATGCATTCTTTGTTTTATTATTTTTTTCCAGTCTATCCAGAAAAGACACTTGTAAATAGCTTTTGTTCCCTCAAAGATAAATTAGCTCTTTCTGAAGAAATGTAAGCAACAAATTAATATGCATCTATGTTTGCGTCATTAGATCTCTGGGTAACAAACCATGTCTATTTGTTGAAATAACCTTAGGTTATCCATCTTAGATGGATAAACCACATCAAGAAACAAATATCAATGTATTTATCCCTGCCCTATACCAACAGTTTTTTCCTTTTCAAATATTTTGTACATTTTAGACTATTCAGTGATAGCTTTAGAAGAGCAACATTCATAGGAAGATTTTGAGTGTATATACAGTGTTTTTATAATAGTGGAAAACAAATATTACAATCAAACACCAATGTATCCTAATTTCATAATAATTGTTTACAAACATTAACAAAATGATATATCTGAGACACTGTAACTTGATGTTTTGATCAGAATTTGTGCTTGGGGCATTTTGTATTTATATTTAAACAAATTAAATGCAATGTACAGGCACATCTTTATTTTACATTTTAATATATGATAAGATTTATGGATAGACATTATTATTGCCAGTAGTTTCATGCTCATTAACCTCAATCTGAATCAACCAAAGGTGGGCAAGGTGATAGTGACTCTGGAAGATAAATGCCACATGGAAGGAAAGGAATTAAAGGATGTGAGTAAACTTTAGCAATTTTAAAGTACAGTATATGTTCATTGGCATCCAGTTTGTTATAGGACATATTTTAAAGTACTCCTTCAGACCTATAAATCACTTAAAATTATATCTCCTCATATTTAAATGAAACATTAAACAACATACACACCACAGACAGCACTCCGGTCCTAGGACAATGGTTACTTAGTAGTCCCAAGAATCACCAAAATTACTGTTGTCAGGAGAGACTTTATTTACAGGGCTCCTAATTTGTGAAGTAACCTCATAAAACATGTAAGAGATGCCCCAATTGTCTCATCCTTGAAAAAGTAAGGATCAAAACCAATTATTTTAGTCTGTTTTCCCTACCTTATGATTATAACTGAGCTAATAATGGTCAGAGACTGTAAATTAATGTAATTCACACCTTTCATCCAGTTAACGTGACACACTTTCTCGTCTTTTATATTCTCGATATCAGGATTTGATCCCAGTGCTGGGATCTGACACTGAGCATGCATGTCCTGTGCCTGGAATACCAGACCCAGGAAACCACAGATCAGAAAATCAGAAAAGCACCACAACAGACCAAGGAAATCAAGAGATCTGCCAAGAGAAACTGCTCACAATTCAGTACAATAAATGTTTCACAAACCATTGTCTGAAAGTGAGTGGCAGGTACTGGGGATGAGACCTCAAAAGGTTTATTTTTCTCTCACTGGGAGTTCTTGTTCACCTCTCCCCCGTGCCCAAACATTAACTGTTTTGATCATGTTTTGTAACTGCCTTAAAAACCTGTAAAGTCCTCTGTGGCAAGCTCTTATTTTCGTAAGAGAACAGCAGAGTATAATAAAACATTGGAATTGTGGTAAAACATGATTAAAAGTAAAGCATGATATAAACCACATAAATCCTTGATGAAGAAGTATAATTGCATGGTACACAAATTTACTGTGGTGTACAAGAGTTGTAAAATTAATCAAAATATTTCTATACTCACACCCATATAATTTGCTGAGTTTTTTATTTTAAAGAACATGACTGTTTTAAAAAAATAAGGAGGAGGAGATGTATTATACAAGAGGAAGAAATGCCTTAGGGACAGAGCTGCTGTGTGGCAGTGAGTCCAAGACCCATCAGTATTCTTTATTGAGCCGATTGACCTTCAGCATATGCAACTGAATTATTTAAGATTTGGTTATTAGACTACCTAATATGGAGGTTCAAGTGGGTAGCTGCATCAGCATGCATAGGCTGCAAAGGAACAAGTAATAGGTTTATTCCATGCTGAAAAAAAGAAGAAAGAAAACACAACATTTCAGCCGTGGAGCCTTCTTCAGGTGTGAGAAAGACAGGGCAGTAAGCAAAGGTAATGTAACAGGAGAACAAAAGCTGGGAGAGAGGAGGAGCGAGAGGCGGGAGCAGGGGACAGAAAGAGAGGCCAATCAAGAGGTGTGAAATGAAACCTACAATGAATAGAGAGAATTTAGAAGAAAACTAGTCTGTTGTTAAGAGAAGGAGAAGGTGTGATCCTAGCTGCAGGATAATTTTGGTTTCTGTAGTCTTTCTGATGTATGAGTTTGGAAAACCGTCTTTGAGAACACAGACGGAGAGATCAGAGTGATCATGGCCGTCAGAGGTGAAATGAGAAACAATGGGCTTGGAGAGATCTTTAATCTTCACAGCCCTAACATGTTCTCTGAAGCAGTCTCTGAGTCTCCTTCCTGTTTCTCCAATGTAGATGGCTGGGCATTTACTGCAAGAGATACAGTAAATAAGGTTGCTGGAGGTAAAAGATGCCATCTGGGTGATCCCGAATTGTCCTGAGGGGCCTTGAATGAGTGTGGTGTTAGATGTGTACTTGCAGGTGATACAGTGAGCTGTGTTGCAAGGAAAAGTGCCTGGTGTGGATGGTTGCTGAGGGTGGTCAAGGGGAAATCAATTAGAAGAGTTAAAGCCTAACCACATTCTCCAGCTAAAATACTAATTATTGTTTTCCTTTTCAGAAAGATGCATATACATTATTTTCCTTGATGAAAATAATATTTGATTTGTGTAAAAAAACAAGAGCAATGCCATCTCTAAATTCTCAAAGGGGATAAAGTACTATGTGCAGGGAATCCACAGCACATCTGTTACATTCATTAGAATGTACTGTTGTTCATTAGAAAACTGTTGTTACACAAGCAGCATGAGAATGTGTGTTGTCCTTCTGCAATCTTGCCCATGGGAAGGGCAGTAAGGATTTCCATGACTTGATAAATGTACTTGTGACAGCCTCTTAGTCATGGTTATCTCTTATTGTTCAACTTCCTCTTGGTTGGAGTATCTCTCTCCACCTTTTATTTTAGTCTATAATTTACAGCAGGGCTCCTGTCGAGTGAACCCTCTCCAACTTGTTTCGCAACAAGAGTCTGATCCAGCTAGAATTGCAGAAAATTCATTTGGACACCCCAGTCCTTCTCTTTACACCTCTACACTGGCCATCCTGGATCAGAGCTCAGATAGGGTGACAATCTCTGGCATAGCCTTTTCCATCTCTATTGGGAAAATATGGACACTGCTCTCAGACTTTGCTCACCACCCATCTACTTCAATTAACTTTGAGGATTTTCTCTCAGGCTGACTAAACTGGATATTTTACTTTGAGCTTAGAATCCTTTTGATCTTTTCACTAGCCAGCTGAAACTCCCTCTTTCCCCTCTGGCTACAGGGCAGCTTTGTGCACTCTTGCTACAGGCTTTCTCTGCTTGAAATCTGCTTGAAGACTGTAATTGTAATTGCATTTCTATGATTTTTCCAGCACATTGCTCATCTCTTTTAACTGTTTCTCATGGGTTTCATCACTCTCAGTACTACTGGACTGCAGTTGGCTGATTTGGATTTGATTTATCTGATTTGACCTTGGACTCTAATATCTTCCTTTCCTGTTCTGTAGCCTGCAGGACCCCACTCTGCTCCTTTAGCTTGAAGGTGCATTCAAAAACGTCATCTATCATCACAGCCCACACCTTAGCTTCCTTTTTAGGCTTTGCACCTGTATGATGTTTCTGAGGAAAGAGGCTACATGAGCCACTACTGAGATGACTGTGGGGCACCATTATTTATCCATTTTGAGGCTGTTAATGCTGTTCTATTGTTTGTGTATCTGTTCACCTGAGGTGCAGTGTGTCATTAATTACTAGAGGGCTAAAAGTGTCACATTGTCACATGGGAATAATTAAAAAGTGGTTCAATTAGGTAGTTGCATCAGCATGCATAGGCTGCAGGTTTATTCTATGCTAAAACAGAAGAAAAGAACAACAACCACTGTACAGCCACATCCGAAGAAGGCTCAGCAGCTGAAATGATGTTTCTCTTTTTCTCTTTTCAGTGTGGAATAAACCTTTACTTGTTCCATAATTAAGAATGGACTATATTTGTAACTGTGAGGCTTACTTAGCATTCATATGTAGTTTTGGCCTGTTTTGTTCACATTAAGCAGTACATTTCACAATGCATAGACTACGGTGTTTTATAGTTGAAATGCAAAAATTGAGTATAAATCCCAACAGACCAAAAAAAGTTTCCTAATGTAACACTGGCATGTTCTTATCAGATTCATTCTTGGTAATCCAAATGCATTTCTATTATTGTGAGGGCCAAAATGACTAGTAGTTCTAAATATAATGTGTCACATTTTCATTAGATTTTTAAGTCTTTTTCATTTGATATTTAAGCTGCAGCTATTTAGAGATGAAAATGAAACAAATGAACAAGGGCCTAGTTATCTTTCATTGGAGAAAATAATATTTTAAATAGCAAACAATCTCAATGTCTGCATCATTAAGTGTATTGTTAATGAAATAATGCATACTGTAAATCCCATCATGGGTTTAACTGTAGAAATGAAATATTATTTTTTCCTAAATAATCTTTTGTATAAGAAGTGGTATTCATCATTTTTTAAATGCACAGCAATTAAAAATTATAACTGTGTAGTTAGAACAGACGTCTCTTTAAGGATGAACGGGAATGTGGAAGTAAGATCCACTGTTGAAAGGTTTCAAGGGTGAAACAGAGACTGTGAGTCATAGAAAGTCTTGAGGCAAGTGTTAATGAAAGGCTAAAGAATTATTATTTTCATCCTACATTTGTAAAATTAATCGGGCTTTTCTTGCATTATCTTAAAAAGTGGTGCTTACCATTGCAGTTTTAAATTGCCTTTGAAGAACTACAAGTAGCGGTTATTATTCCGGCAAAGCCAGTACAAACAGACTTGTTTTTCTCAGCACTAAAAAACTGTACTGCCGACAATACACTTCTAATGCTAAATGAAGGTAGAGTTTGTCTGTTCTTCCCTTCCCTTGAATGGAAACTTAAGAAAACAGCATTTTCTCCCAATTCTAAATTATGCAATGCAGAGTTATTTAGTACAGATATTTTATATTCACACAATATTATTTTTTGTTTGATTTTAAGGTCCTTCCTTTCATCATCACTAACCTGTACCAACGCTACAACCTGAGATTCAAGTAGACGTTCACAATTAACGTTGAACACCTACTGTATGCCACAGGCATTAATTAATCAGTTTGCTGACTTGAATACACTCTGTGAGCCTATTACAATATGACCTGTTAATAAGTCCAAGAATGGTTGCGGAGTCATATAATGTAGACGTGACACAAAAATAAAATACAAAACAGGTTTCCAATTATTGTTCTTGTGATTATGAAAGAAGACAAAATATCTGCCAAAAAGTACCAATACTACACTTTTCCAGAAAATTTCCCATTAAAAGGTTTAAAAGACATAGGCCTAATGTGTGAAATAGCACACAGACCAGGGTACACTAATCAGACAAAGACTGACTGACTGCTATACTACTGTTTGTATTTACATGTCCTAATCAAACTCAGATTCAGACGGCTTTATCGGCATGACCGATACATTACAGGGTTGCCAAAACATATACAATCACTACAACATCTACAGGCACTTACAACACAAACACATCATAGGACACTTAGTACATAGAACATACAACACGTAGAACAACTCTGGTTCCTCTTGATGTACAAATAAGATATTTAAAACAAAAGTGAGTCAGTGTCAGTAACTCAACACAAAAGGCAATATGGGATCTGGCATGTCCCCCGTGGTATGGGTGAGCATGAGTTAGTAAGGGTATCCTTGACTCACTACTCAACAGCAGTACTGTGACTTGCAAGGCATTGTAATATAATCAGCAAGAGTTGCATGACTCTTCTGATTAACACTAACTCACATTGTGAAACATTAGGAATCATTCAGGGGTCATTGAACTGTCCCTGGCCCTCTTGTACTGGTTTCAGAATAGCAGTAATAAGATGTCAACTTATATTAAACTTGTCATTTCAAGCCCTGGCACAATGATGCTCATTATATTATTTACCTTAACTACAAATTCCATTTAGCACAATAGTTTTGACAATGTTGGAGGTACATCAGAGCTTTTTTTATACATCAGATCACATTTATATGTTCATTATATGTTCATATTTATATGTAAAATTCAGAAAAATATGTCCATGTCATTTACATCTACCTATGTTGTTACTAGATTTTCTTTACTCCAAAAGTTAAAAATGGCAGCATTACAGCAATAAGTTTTTCTGAAAGAAATGAGGGCTTTTAGCAACAAGGTGATTATGACATAACCTTGACCAATTTAATAATTAAATCTATTTTAAATTAAGTATAATTAAACTTATACTTAACTTATAGGAGAGACAATCACATTTTTATCGGATATGTAATAAACATTTATTACTTCTAAACATTCACCATAATAAAATATATTTACATTTTTATTGGGAGGAGCAATTTTGTTAAAAATAAAGAATGTATTGATTGTAGTATGTATTATTATCTCAGTAAATACATAATTTCCACATGTTCAAATACATTATTAAGCAATAAAACATTTACCTGAAGGGTTCTACAAGAAAACCATCGTATAGTTATAGACAATATTGTGCTATTTGTGGTAGGTATGCAGAATAATCACTTATATTAACTTTATATAAACTTTATATTAACACTAAATCCGATATTAATGCTTTCAAGATTTAAGCATAATTTAAATAATAGGTTCAGAACATACAGTATTAAATAAAGGTAAGGTATTATGTAAAATAAGCATTTATTATTTTACTGTTGTTTTTGTTCTGAATGAGTAATAAAAATAACTGTAATTATAAATAATAAACATAATAAAAAGAATAAATTTGTGTGTATTAAAATGTGGTTGTTGAATATTTCATATGGCTAGAAATGTGAGATCAATTATACCTGAAGCCCTTCATTATTTTAATTGTAACACATTGTTCTAATGAAATTGTATTATTAAGAAATTGACTGTAATCTGGATTACTGTCACTCACTGTAACTATACTGCCTGATCTGTTTTATGCAAAACATGGATTACATTCCATAAACCTCTAGCTAATGAAATCAGAAAAGCATAAGGACTGTTATGTAGAACAGTTTTTGCAAAGACTTTTGCCTAGGCTGTAAAAGACTGTCATATAAAGTGTCTGGTATTGAGCAAGATGCAGCATCCAGCAGAGCATCAATAGTACAATAAAACAGTTTTAGCATTTTTTGCTATACTGTTTACATCATCAAAGTAAAAACAATGACTATTAAAATCTAACAATCAATGACACGGAAGATGTTGATAGGACTGTGACAAGGTGGCTCAGTGAGAAGTCAAAGAGGATCTGTTTTAAGATTCAGAAAGTAGGTGATGGCATCTGGACATTTCCCCTTTAGCCCCAGAGTGCGTTTGCATAGCTAGTGGATGAGCATTTGAGCCAAGACTCTTCAAGGTATGGTGTAGTGTAGACCTGTCAGCAAAATATTTAATTCATTTGGGCATAACCTTAAGTAAATAGTTAAAGGCATTCATATTCATTTTTTTATACATTTGTGTCCTTGGATCCCACACAACAATATACTTAAACAGAGTTGGGATTGTAAGTAAAATAAAGGGAGAATATTTGTTTTACATAGGTATAATTGTAAAATCCAAATATGTAGGGCATTTATTAATCTAAATATATACAATATTATGTTTTTAATTATATTTAATTATTTAAGACTTCCATTGTAAAAAAAATGTATTGTTTAAATTTTTCTATATATATTGATGAAAAAAAGGAACACAACATTATTTTGAATGAGAATACTATAGTTATAGCTTACAAAAGTTATAGACCACAGTTTTAAGCCTTCTGACCAGCAATACAGCTTGTGCAGTGAGGCATTGCAACTTGCCAATCACACAAAAGCTCGTTAAGTGCACTTTTACCCAATGATGTCCAGGTGGAACAATGCCTGATCAGGTCACCTTTGAAAAGGCCTTAATTCAAAGCTTAGGTCTTTGCAAGAAAAAGGCCTGGAATGTCACAAGAAGCAAGGGAGAGGGCCATTAGCATGCTGCAGCCAGGCATGTCATGTGCCAGCATTGCCAGACACCATGGAGTAAGCTGCTCCACTGTGTCCCGACTACAGAGAAGGTTTCAGCAGACCGGCAGGACATATGACTGTCCAAGATCTGGTTGCCCTCGAGTGACCACACCAGAGTATGACACATCAGACTGGTCCATCTAAGAGATCGTTTCAGATCTGCCACCCCTACTGCTGCTGAAACTGCGGGTAGACACAATGCCCGCAACAGTGACAGGACAGTGAGGCTCCATGCTGCTGGTCTTAAAGCAAGGCAACCTGTCAGAGGCCCTCTGCTCAAACCTCCTAGATGTCACACCGACTGGCTTCGGCCATACAGAGGCTGCGATGGACTCGTCAGCAGTGCCATCAGGTCCTCTTCGTGGATGAGTCACTCTTTAGCCTGTTCCATGCAGACGGGAGGGCCAGAGTGTGGAGGAGGAGGTGTTGCATTTATTTTTTCTATCAGTATAGATCAGTGCTAACTCACAATGGGCTAAGGAAAATGGGGAGGCTGATGTGCACAAGACAAGGATACCATTTCTAGCTTAATCCTATCCAGCCATTATCATATCAGCTTTATTTTCCTGCTCAGATCTTGTTTATTGTCTTCACATCTGGTGAATTTATTTTTTCTTGGTCTAATAAAAAAACATCTTGAATTGCATGTACAGTACAAGACAATAGTTTACTTCAAGAAGAGGAGGGGGGGGTTCCATTTCTGATATTCAAGCTAGCAGCCATATCACCCTGCAACTCACAACTGGCAGCCCACTGAAGCTCGGTGGGTGTGAGCCTGGTCAGTACCTGGATGAGAAACCTCCTGGGAAAAATTAAGGTTGCTACTGAAAGAGGTACAGTATTAGAGAGGCCAGTAGCGGGCGCTCACCCTGTGGTCTGTGTGGGTCCTAATACCCCAGTACAGTGATGGTGACACTATACTGTAAAAAGGCGCCGTCCTTCGGATGAGACATTAAACCGAGGTCCTCACTCTCTGAGGTCATTAAACATCCAAGGATGTTTCTCAAAAAGAGTAGTGGTGTTACCCCGGCTTCCTAACCAAATGTCCCACTGATCATTACCAATCATGGACTCCTAATAATCCCCATCTATGAATTGGCTTCATCACTCTGTTCTCCCCACTGATAGCTGAGGTGTGGTTAATGTACTGTGCACACTATCGCTGTCGTCGCATCATCTAGGTGGGGGCTACACACTGCTGGTGGTGGAGGGGAGACCCCATTACCTGTAAAAGTGCTTTGTGGCATGTCCAGAAAAGTGTTATATAAGTGTAAGGAATTATTAATTATTATTATTAAGCTTATTTTTTTCTTAGACGTTCAAGGCCATTCATAAAAGATTTATTGCAATTTTTCTATTTATTTTTCCATTTATATTTACTTTAGTTCTGATTAATCCTTTTTTTAACAATTCATATGTTCTATTTGAACATCTCAATCTCGTTCTATAAGGTCTCTACCTAATCTCACATTTCATAATGAATCAATTTTACGAGCTCTGAATCTGTGTTAGTTGTTTATGGATTTTCTATTCTGACATCTTCCCAAGGAGGAACTGCAGCATCTCATGTTTTGGTTAATTCAGTTGCATCAAATTGGTGTTAATTTGGAAATGCTAAGAATAATTGTTACTTTGCTAAGAAAGTCATGTGAGGGAATCCTATTTTAATATTTGCCATTGACAAAGAAGTGGCTGAGAATCAGAGTGATACTTAAAACTAGTGTAATTATTGAGTAATACACCACTTACTGTATTGCCCTTTGTTATAAAAATTATCCCAGGAATTGTTTGATTTCTTTTAATGATGTCCATCCATCCATCCGTTTTCACTCCGCTTTTCCTGCTGAGGGTCGCGGTTGCAGCAAGCCGAGTAGATCAGCCCAGACTTCCACCTTCCAGATTCCAGCTCTTCCTAGGGGATCCCCAGGTGCTCCCAAGCCAGCCGAGAGATATAATCCCTATTTTTAAAGTAGTAACGTTAGAAATTGTAAATGTCAAAATGTTGCCAATATTGAAGATTAAAAATTGATTTGACCTAAATATATGGTATATATTCAATTTGTTTTACTTCACCAAAAGTTGTACGTAAAAGTTGCTTAAGCATGCTACTATTTTTCCACATGATAAAAGGACTTAGTTGTATTCAGTTTTCTTATGCTGTATTTCTTATTACTGTTTGGTGAAAATAGTTTAGGGGGGTGTCATCAAGAATTTATTATGTAATTATTATTATAATATTATTTATTATTATTTGTACTGTGTCTTTTGATTTTGAATTTTACTTGACCTTGTTTACAGCTCTGGGCTGTGTGTGCCTGGACCAAGCTGGCCTGTGCTCGCCTTCACTGAGACAGCCTGTGTGCTCACACCACTACTTGCTTGCCCATGTCACCCACCTGCTCTTGGGTTCATTTAGCTAAAAATAAGCAGTGACAGGTTATCAACATTGGTGACACATTACAAAGATAGTACTAATAAGCACAGCTCAATAATCATGTTTAGTAAAATGTGAAAATAAAAACATCTAAAACTAATTTGTGTATTTAAATGAGTGGTGGAAATGCTTTCATTTGTAACAATTTTTAGTATGTTTTTCAAAAACAATCCAGCAATTCTTCACCTGGAGTTCACGTGGAGTTAGCCAGATGGCATTTGATTCTAAAAAAATAACAAGGTTGTTTTATAGAATTTGTATGAGGTGACCTACAGTAAATGTGTATTTACTTCCACAATCAATCAATATTGTTATTTGTTTTCCATTAAATACACCTCTTTTAGAAAATGATAGCAAAATAAAAAAAGTCTAAATTACACTTTTATCCAACACAATATATCTTTTTAAACTTTTTTTTTATCAAACAATGGCCTTGATCTTTTTCCAGTGGCCACACTTGTTGACAGGTGTAGAGTTTAAGATTAAATCCTTAAGGGGTTTCTGTTCTCTGTGTATGCATAATATTTCAGCAACAAGTCTCAGAAAGAACCAAATGCAACAATGTTACTGTATATCCTGAGTTTCAGTAGTAAAGAAATAATTGTCCTATAACGTGATTTTGTATTTTTACAAAAAATAAAAAAGTTGATTTTTGGCTTCTTACCTCAACTGGAATGTTAAATATTTCTATATTTGTTTGGTAACATGTTGCCAGTAATAAGGAATGCAATATTTATTTAACTGTTGTGGGGTACATTGATGGCTTTCAAGATGCTACAAGTTTGGCCCAAAAAAAATCCTGAAACTTTTCTGCTGACACTCTCGTTTTTTTGCATAAAAGTTTGTTTTTAGCATAGGCTCCTTTGTTGATTTAGTCTACAAACTCCAAAGAAGAGACACATTCATGCCACATTCCTTCCCTAAAGGCTTAATCTAACTAAGCCTTTTCTATAATAGTAATTCAATTTCCTTCTAAAAATACTTCAGGCTTTATTTGATGTCACATGAGTTTGAATCAGTCGTACTTCAGAAGAACATAATCAATCACATGGCTGTGAAAATTAAGAATTCACAGACAATTACTGTAAATTCACTTTATATATGGTATATAATATTAAACAATATACACAAGAATTCATATTCACTGTGAACTTGAACGTTTCCTTATTTTATTGGAGTTGACTATATTAGTATTTAATTGGGTTTTTATTTAAACTTCACTTAAAGTTTTTACTTCCCCACTGTACATCAATGGTTCCCCTGTGGAGACAGTTAGGAGCATCAAGTTTCTTGGTCCCTCACTACCACCTCTCTAGCCAAGAAAGTACAGCAGCGTCTCTATTTCTTGCAGCAACTGAGGAGGGCAAATCTTCCCCCGCCCATTCTTACCACTTTCTACAGAAGCACCATTGAGAGCACCTTGACCAGCTGGATCACTGTTTGGTTTGGGAATTGCAATGCTTCAGACCACAAGACCCTGCAACGAATTGTGGAAACAGCTGAAAAGATCATTGGAGCCTCCCTCCCTTCCATTTCTGTCACCTATCACAAACACTGCTTAAACAGGGCCTCCAGTATAGAAGATGACCCCTCCCACCCCTCCCATAAACTCTTTGCCCTCCTACCATCTGGGAAAAGATATCACAGTGTACGGGCTAGCTCAGCCCGACTCTGTAACAGCTTCCCGCAGGCTGTCAGGCTTCTCAACACCCTGGAATCTACTTGCTCTCGCCCCAATTCCAGAAACATGGTTTAAATCCCCCCAGTGCTTTGTGTATATTGTATTATTTCTCTAGTAATTTGCACTATCTGCACTTTGCAGTATGTGTATCCTGTCTACAATGTCTATGTCAGTGTCCTGTCTTTCCTGTATTTGCACCGTGGACCAGGAAGGACAATATTTTGTTCCACTGTATACTTGTATATGGCTGGAATGACAAATAAACTTGAACTTGAAACCATAATCAATTGGATTTATAAAGTTATTTTAATCTCAAAAGATTACAAACTACTGTCCATATGGAAGTGGACCCACTTCACCACTGAAATGCAGCACCCATATGGGTGAAACACAGCTGCCCTCCAGTACACAGAAGATCAGGTAGAGAAGTGAGAAATTTCATCACCAATTGAATCAAGAGGGTTGACTTAGAAAGACTAGGTTGTATAAAATTAAAGTAGGATTTAGCCCAGACATCAGGATTAGCACCTAAGGTCTTACAACCAGCGCCATGGAATGTTTAAAAAAACCAAGTAATCAGAATCTATGCATATACTAAGCATGTAAGGAAACCTATCACTTATAACTGCAACAAATTTAATAATTTCTTATCATGAAATGAACAGTCTTTTCTTTCTAACAGATTTAATTACATTTTATTGAATAGATATCCATCCATTTTCTAAACTCTTCTTTAGAAGGTCGTTGGGAGCCAGATCCTATTCCAGCAAACCATGGGGACAAGACAGGGTACAGCCTGGACAGGACACCAGTCCATTGCAGGGCAGACACATTGACACACAGTCTCACACCTAGAGCCAATGAACCTACCAGTTTGTATGTGGATTGTGGGCAGACAATGGAACTCCTGAATAATATCCATGTGAAGTTGAGGACAATATACAAACCCACTCAAACCCAATTGAACCCAGGGCCCCAGCACTGATAGGCAACAATGCAAACTTCTGTTATCAAAGATTGAAAAATTGATTAATAATTGGTGTGTCTTCCACTATAGGCCAGGACTGCTGCACATAGACATACTGTTACAACACTGTAAAGGACCATTTAACATTGCTGAAACTGTTCAATACAGATTGATGTAACTGGTCTCTGGTTACTGGTTGTATTGTACCCCTGTCAACCAATTTATTGTCACAAATTTCCAATCGATTTAGATATGGGCTTAGGGTGGGTCACTCCATTCTTTGAATATTGGTCTGTGTCAGAATTGCTGTGGTGAGCTTTCCAGTGTGTGCTCTCTAGCATGATGGTGGAAAACAAGACAGTATTGAACAACAAAAAGCATAACTTCAGATGACAAAATATCATCAATATAGTGTGATGCCTCTACCATAATCTTGTCTATGACAACTCTATATACTGTACTTAATGTTCCCTTCAGAAAGCACCCTGCAAAATAATAAAATTTCCTATCCAAAGAATTTCTTCTATAACACAAGCAACCAGTAATGTCTGTGAACAGAAAATGTTACATCAGAGAAAACCTTGCCTACCTTTGTTATTCCTGTTGCAGTAAAGAGTTCCCCAGCACAATGAAGAGGCTGCGTTGAATGTTTGGTGCAACAAGGATAGTGGCATAGCATTTGTTAATACTAGTGCTGATAAATACTGTATGGTTTTCCAGTGCCTGTGAAACTGAAAAAGAAAGTGTAAATATCGCATGTGGTTAGTAACATTCTTTGCACTGATTACAACTGATCAGATAAACTAGAATGATAGTATTTGTTTTAGCCATTTAGATTTAGTAATAACTGGGGCATTCCCATGAAAGAAAATTCTCCAAATGCAACAATATTATACAATTGAAAATAAGTTGCACTAAAGCAAGTCAGTGAACTAGTTCTGCCATTCTGTGTCTCTGCCTTCAAATGGCTCTGATGTCAGACAAGCTTTTACACCTTATGAACACTGGAAAATGTCACAATACTAACTTCGATCTTCATACCAATGAAATTTGTTTTTTTGTCATATGTACTTTGCTTAAACACCTGTCAATCATTTAGCAAGCAAAAATAAATGTGCACTAAAAGGGATAAAATATTTCATACAAATTTAATTCAAAACATGCGTCAGAATGTGTAAGCTGCAAAGGAACAAGTAATAGGTTTATTTCATGCTGAAAAGAGAAGAAAGCAAACACAATGTTTCGGCTGTGGAGCCTACTTCGGGTTTTTTCAGCATGATATAAACCTATTACTTGTCCAGAAAAGAATAATGCAGAGAAGAAGTGTGTAAGGGAAGGAAAAGTTAGATACAAGCCACACATTACTGCGATTATTAATCTGTGGGAAAGTAATTCCAGCCATTTACTTCTGCAGCTTTCTCATGTAATTTACTTCTCACTGAAGTGTAACAGAAGTCTAATTGTTCCAGTGTTTTTTTACACATTATATGCATCATGAATTACAGTATATAGGTTCTCTTAAAGAAAAAGTCATATGTAATTTCTTATTATATTTACATAAATTCTGTTGGTCTGACGGCGGAGTGGTGGCTCTGTGGCTAAGGATCTGCGCTTGTGGCTAGAAGGTTGCTGGTTCAAATACTGTAGCTGGCAGAAGAATCCCCCTGAGCAAGGCCCTTAACCCTAACTGCTTCAGGGGTGCTATACAATGGTAGACCCTGTGCTCTGATCCCAAGCTTCTCTCCCTGTCTGTGTCTCATGGAGAGCAAGCTGGGGGTATGTGAAAAGATAATTCCTAATGCAAGAAATTGTAAAGGGTTAATAAAGTAATGTTATTATTATATATATTATAATGTCCCATTTAGATTATTTACTAGATGCAGTTAAGAAACATAAAGCAAAATGTGATGCGACATTTGATAGCTCACAACAGGGACATGGGGACCCTGATTATATACATACCCCATGCATAAGTCTTGACTTTAAACAGCTTGACAGGAATTTTGTATAATATGGTCCAACACAGGAACAGGGATGGTTGATATCCTGCCTGAGGTGGCCAAGAGAGTAGCAGAGGCATGAGTAGGTTGCCCCGAGACTGCAGTCTAAGTCTCTCTGTCTGTGTTGGTAAGCCAGCGGTCTGCACCATACCAGTCTTGATCCCGGAGGTTTGTGAAACCGTAGAGGGTCTGGAGCTTTCAGCCTAGTGACTTTATTGTGGAATCTGCAGCCTCAAGCTGCTTTAGAGTGGCTGGTGCAGTGGCAGAACAGTTGTTATTCAAAGTGACTGTTGTGACAGCAGTAAGGCCTTTCTTCTGCCTGTAGACTTGTAAAGCTTCCATAAGAAAAAAGGACTGTAGTGGTAAAACAGACTTAGTGCTGTGTTAAGGTTATTGATGTGTCAGCAGCAAATCCTCTTTTTAGCCCAGAAGAATATTCTGTAATGGTCAAAAGAGTCTTCAGCCTAGATGCTGACTCAGCAATGTTTCAACCTGTGCAGATGCAGAGGCTGATGTGTACAGCAGGTCTTGTGTTTTGTTTTGTCCCAATCATCACAAAATTAATGGTTCATTTTAGAAATTAACTTCTTCTCCCAACCATCTCTCATCCTTCTTGGTTTGGTGCTCTATTTATATGACCTGGAGCAGGGTATTCTACTCTCGTGATTGCCAGCATCCAGCCCACAATGTTAGGTAGGAGGAAAGCTTAGAAAAAGAGTCATTGTAGAAAGTAATGCCCTTTGAGGACACAGCCCCTTGTGGCATCACAAAATTAATCACTCACTTTACAAAAAATAACAGTGGCACGTGATGTTAAATAAAAATGTACAACTAGTCACAGAGAAGGAATATAGGAAGTGTCCTTGTTTATGAGATTTATATCCTGGGGAAAGAGGCTGTACATGTGTTGGTTAGTTCCAGTTTTTAGGGCTCTCACTGTTAATCTCCGCTGAAAAGGAAAACGTTGGAAGAGAGAGTGGCCGGGGTGTGAGGGGTCAGCCATAATTTTCCCCGCCCTCTTTCTCATCCCAGACGGAGCTGGAAGCCGATGCTTTTTTCTGCATATCACAAAATGCTCTGTAATTTCCGCTTTGAGTATGATAATGCAGAGCCAAACCAAACAGAAATAGAAGATGTGATGATTGATTCTATTATGGCTGTATAGAATTGGGCCAGCAGCGCTTGTGACAGCCCAAATTTCTTAAGTAGTCTCAAAAAGCACATGCACTGTTGGACCTTCTTGATAATTGTGGTAATGTTCCTGTCCCATTTAAGGTCCTGTTGAATGATTGTTAAACAAAGTTCCTAGAAATTTGTAAGACTCTGCTCTGCTGACTATGAAGCCATGTACTTCCAAGGGAAGGAGAGGAGCGGGCTTCTTCCTGAAATCAATAACCGTCTCCACGTTTTTTTGTCTATTCAACTCCAGGTTGTTAACTAAAACTCCAGTTTCTAGATTCATCACCATTTGAGATGAGACCAACCAGGGTAGTGTCATCAGCAAACTTGAGAAGTTTGACAGATTAGCTGTTAGATGGGCAGTCATTGGTGCAAAGTGAGTAGAGCTTAGTAGAAAGCAACCAGCTCTGTGGAGCGCCAGTATTGAGAAGGACGGGGTTCAAAATGTGATCACCCACCCTGCCGTACTGTTTCCTGCTGGTTAAGAAATCATGGATCCAGTGGCAGACAGAATGGGGAAGCACATACCTGTTAATTTACCCCTGCTTACCACAAACTGTTTGTGAGCATTTTACTTCCCTTGTTTTGTATTACTTTTTGCTGGGTGCTCTAGTTTCATCTCACCTCTCAAATACATGTTGTTTGGAATTGATTGGCAACTCTAACTTGTCTCTTCCTTTGTAGCCTCACAATGGACTGCATCCTTTTTATGCAGCAGGGGTAATCAAAGGTTTTACAAAGCTACAGTACATGGACTGGAATTCTGTTCTGAAAAGACTTAATTATGCTGACTCTGAGAGTGTATGATTATGATGCAGTGTTTAAAAAATCACGTCCCTCCTCTCTCCATTTCTCCATATTGCTTTGGTTTTAATTTTTGGAAGAATTACACATAGTATAGACAGTCAGTACAAACACACATAATATGTTTTGAAATGAGCTAAATGAAGCCTGGAGAAATATGTCCTATTTTACAAATAAATGTGCTACAGTACTGTTATATAAACATTTTATTATTTTACTTTGTTTAGTCTCTAGTGTATTTTAGCAAATCAGAGTTATTTCAAAACTGCAATTAATGCACTCTATGATCATCTATAGCAGAAAAAAAGTTGTCTCTTCTGCAAATTATTAATTTAATGGTCCACTACAAAATACCCCTCTAATGGTATGTTATCATAATAACATTATTGGGTGGAGTGGTGGCACTGTGGCTAAGGATCTGCGCCTATGGCTGGAAGGTTGCCAGTTCAAATCTCGTGGCCAGCAGAGAAATCCTGCGCTCTGACCCCAAGCTTCTCTCTGCCTGTGTGTCTCATGGAGAGCAAGCTTGGGTATGTGAAAAGACAAATTCCTAATGTGTTACGGATTCGGCCAGTGAAACTGAAATCAAGTAATGAACCCACTTGCAGGAGCCGATAGAGACAAGTCGTCATCCAAATACCGTAGACCGTAGAGTGTCCAGGGGAAGCCAGTGATCCAAACAGAGAGAGTAACCAAAGCCAGACCGTAATCCAAAACCGTAGACGAAGGAGAGAGCCGAACGTCCAGGGGAAGCCAGCGATCCAAACAGGGAGAGAGCAACCGTAGCCGAGCCATAATCCAAAAAACATAGTAAAAGGGAAGAAACCAAAGTTGAAACCAGAACAGGACGAAGAGGTAGAAGACATAGCGCAACTAAGTAGCTCGAAAGGAAAACCAACCAATACTGAGCGAGGAGGTAGGGAAAGACTAGTGCTTAAATACAAGATGAGACGGAGGTGTGGTGGAAAAAGTGTACACTGATAGGTAGATTAATGAACTAAGACTACGCCTTCTTCTGCCTCTTCCGTTGCCGGGAGGCAGGGATTGTAATATAATGCAAGAAAAAAAGTGATCTTATCTTATAAATGTGTCCTTAAAGTACATTTTTAGATTTCCAGTCCCAATAGTAACATTACTGAAATAGGCTGTACAAATATGTATGTACAGTCAATAGAAATTATCCTTCCATCCATGTTCTGCTTTATTCAATACATATCCAAAACTGCTTTATCCGATACATTGTCATGGGGGATCTGGAGCCTAATCTGGCAAGCAGGTTGAATGATGCAACAGAAAAATTATTCTCTTCCCATTCCAATCTCATTGGATCAGTTATGTTAAAAAGTTATCTACCACCAGTAAGATATTGACGATCCTGTGCACTCCATGCCTCTATTTAAGTATACTTCCAAGCTTCTCATGCACAATGCAGTCCTTCTCATACACACATACACATACACAAGATGGCGACATTTCAAATGTAGCTCTCTCGTTTATGTTGTTTACGTTCATGTTGTATCTCTTTTTGTTCAACAAATATGTGTGACACCCATCAACTACGACCAACTCATGGGCCTGAGATTTAGAGCCTCAGATCTGACTTCGGTGAATTGAAAGTACATGGCTTTGCTTCTCAAGCACAGAGTAAACAGGGACACAAACCCAAGAGGAAGAGGGGTAAGAGAAGTGCCGTGTTAGTGCAGCTCTGGCAGCATGCCTGTCATCCCTTGCTACCCAGCATGTGCAATTGTTGGACAGTTAAATCGACAAACATTACTGTTGCATTAATACTCAGCGTGACTTGAGAGACTGCTGTGATTTCTGTTTCATTGAAACTGGGCTTAAACTCAATGTTCCTGATGACGCTGTACAACCCGCTGGATTTTCGTTTTATAGAACTGACTGGCCAACTGATTCTACCTGCAAAGAGAAAGGAAGTGGAGTGTGTTTCATGATTAATAGCCTTTGGTGCACTTATGTAGAAATTGTCTACAGATCTTGCTTATCTAATCAGGAATACCTCACTGTTAAATGTTGTCCTTTTTACCTACTGAGGGAATTTATGGCTGTTACTATGACCACGGGTACATTCACCCACATGCTAATGCTGAATCGGTACTCAGCGAGTTGTACAGCATCATTGGAAAATTTGAAAACACACATCCGGAAGCTATTACTATTGTGACAGGGGACTTTAACCACTGCAGCCTAAAAAAAGTACTACCAAATTCTCAGGTCCCACTAGAGGCAATAACATTGGCTCGCTGTTACACTATCATTAAATGAAATCGGAAATGATATGCGTAGTGGAGAGAATGTGATGTTGTTGATCTTGGAGCTAAAGAAATCTAAGAATGTGTTGCAAAGTTGCGATGAGGCAGGTAATGTGGTGGGGCAGTTTGGCTTTAGTAAGCTGTTGATGGTGGAGAAAAGATGTCTGGGGTTGTTATGGTGATTTTCAATGATGTGAGGGAAGTAGGTAAATCTAGCAGACTCTATAGTAACCTTATATTCAGACAAGTAATCTCTCCAAACCTGATAATGTACATTTAGGCCAGAAAGACGCCACCTATGCTCAAGTTTGCGGGAGACGCCTTCATAGATCTCAGATGGTAGTTGTACCAGGGGGCAGGGCGAGAGAAGAAGATGGTTCAAGTTTTTAAAGGAGCAAAGGTGTCAAGGGTAGATAAAAGAGCACTGTCAACTAACTGTATTTTGTCCTCGAAAGGGTCAGAGATAGAGAAACAAGATAAGGAGGACAGAACAGAATTTGCAAACCTTGGGTGATCAATTGATTGCCAGTTTCGGAAATTTACAGCGCATGAGGGGGAAGTGTTAGAAACAGGTAATTCCAGATTGAAAAGAATAGCTAAGTGGTCAGAGAGGCCTAGATCAAGGGAAGAGTAGTGGGAGACAAAAGAGTCATTGGCAATGATTAAATCTAGGGTGTGTCCTTTGTTATGTGTAGGGGTACAAACAAACTGAGTAAGATCAAAACATCCCAATAGAGAAAGGAAGTCTTTAGCCAAACTAGAAGACCTTGAGTCAATGTGTATATTAAAGTTCCCTAGAATAAGGATCCTTTTAAACTTAAGGCATAAAAATGAGAGTAGATCAGCAAACTCACCTAAGAAGGATTCGCTGGGTTTGAGTGGTCTATAAACCGTGACAATGATAGTAGATTGGGGGATAGACACATTTAAAACAAGGCACTCACAAGAAGAGAGAGAAAGTATAGTAATGGGACTTAAATTGTAAAAAAGGTTGTAAATAACAATAATGCCCCGCCTCTGCCTGAGAGATGCGGAAGTTCAAACAAACCATACCCAGGAGGGACTAGTTGGTTAAACAGCAGTCCATCGTTTTGTCTGTGCCAGGTTTCAGTTAAGCACAGAAGGTCCAGTTTTTTTTCTTTTATAATGTCACATAAAAGATGAGCCTTGTTGTTTATGGAGTGGGTATTGAGTAGCGCTGATCCAGCCAGTCTCAGGGATGCAGGGGGAAGCGGAGTGCGCTACAGGTGCATTAGTGAGAGAAGATTTTTGAGGTCAGTGCCACTACGGGATGGACTTACGGTCGTGCTCTGAAAGGCAGGGATAGAGACTCCGCTGGCAGACGAATGAAAGAAACGGCATGCTGTGTTGCGATGGATGTAGTGACTCGTTCGTAAAATCCCAGTAATACGGCAATAAACAAATGTGTCTTTTACCAGGAAGTAGTTTTGTTTTAGTTGAAGAAGTTGCAGTGCGGTGTACCTCAGAGACATGATCGATGAAACCAAGATGGTGCAACAAGACGGGAAGGAAATCCAGAGAAATGCAGTAGCAGGTGGTGAAAGTCTATATTTCTAGCACAACATACCACCCTAGAACATTTAGACAGACGGGGCACCTACTGTATGTTAGGATACTGTTTCTAGATTTCAGCTAGGCATTTAACACAATTGTTCCCGCCAAGCTCATCCAAAACTCAGGAATCTGCTGTCTCAGTCCTAGGCTATACTCCTTGTTCACCTACGACTGTACTGCGACTTACAGTGGCAACCATATTATTAAGTTTGCAGATGACACCACTATTATTGGGTTGATCAACCACAATGATGAGTCTGCATACAAGAGACATGGAGCATCTTACAAGGTGGTGCCTTGACAACAATCTAGCCCAAAAGGTCAACAAGACAAAAGAACTAATTGTGGACTTCAGGTGACCCAGAGGGAGTCATGCCCCAATCAGCATTGTGGCACAGCAGTGAAAACTGTCAGCTGCTTCAGGTTCCTTTTCCTGCAGATTTCCACCAACCTGGCTTGGTCTCACAACACTGAAGTCAGTTTGAATAAGGCAAAGCAGTGCTTGCACTTTCTGTGGTGCTTAAAGAAATGCAGTCTGGGGAAGCAGTTCCTCATGGACTTTTACTGCAGCACCATAGAAAGTGTCCTCACTGGTGGTATCACTGTGTGGTACAGCAATACTACAATGCACTACAAAGGGTTGTGGCAATAGCACAGAGGATTATAGGATGTGATTTACCATCAATAGGTGAGATTCACACTTTCCGCTGTTGCAGTAAAGCCCAATCCATCATTCAGGATCTCAACCGTGCCGACCACAAACTGTTCTCCCTAATGCGCTCTGGCAAGAGGTACCAAACTGTTAAAGTACGGACTATTAGACTTAAGAAAAACTTCTACCCTACTGCAGTATGTATCCTTAACAGCTAACTGCAATGCCTCGGACTCAATACACTATATGCACTAATGCACTACATAATTTTTGCATGATCTACCATGTTTTTTTTTCACTACTACATATTTATTGTTCCTGTTGTTATTATTTATTATGTTTGTGATGTATTGTCTACATTGTGTGGTGTTGTCTGTTGTATTGTGTATGTCCTGAGAAATCAGCGCATTCCAATAGAATTCCAATGTACATGTACATATAGCAATAAACTCCTCTACTCTACTCATGCACCTTGTATTTGTTCCTTTTTGCATATCCCATGATCCTGTGTCTCCAATACACCTTGTGCAGCCTCTGCCTCTGTGCATTCTGTGTCTGTACCTAATGTACACTTTACTGTGCATACCATACTCCAACAGTGCATTCCATTCTGTCACGAATCACACAGGCAAGCACTCCTGCATTCCCACGAGCTCTCCCCGAACCAAACGTGCACACCACATCAATCAGTCCTCTATTTAAACCCTCACTCGACCCCCTGTCAGTGCTCACGATTGAGATTCTCTCCCTGAGCTTTCTTTCGACCAACTCCTTTGCGACACTACTGTTTTTCTCCTGGACCTAGACCCTGCTGTTTTTCGACTACGCCTTAGCCTCTCAATTTCGTACCTTCGCCTCTACAATGCTCTCTTGGATCCTGACCCCAGCCCACGCCTTCCAATTCTACACCGATGCTTCTACACATCTACCCAGATTTTGGACTTCGCTATTACTCTGACTACGCCTTCGTCTAGTGCTTATCCTTCCTAAGAGCATTGCATTGGATCCCAATCCTCTGCAGTCAGCCCGACCGTGACACATTTCACCAGTCGACTTTATATTGCTTGTGCACATAATGCTTTCTAAGGACCTTCATGCACCTACTATCTCTTCTGCTATTCCTGGCTTTCACTTCCACACAACTTTTGAGTACCCCTATTAGTCGTCCCTAATACTATTAGTAATACAAAATACCTTATGGTTCCTACCATTAGAAGCCAGTCCTATTGTGAGCCACAGAATCTCACCTCAAGAAAGCCTAGATAATTATGGCACATTCCACCTATTTGAAGAACACTGACAATCTCCTGATAGTGTACTACTTGGTGCTCCCTTGGGCTCTCTCACAATTGCTTTTGATCTAGCGCAGGTTGTGTGAGAGATGTTGGACTGGCTGGCATGATTTACTCCCAAGGCAATGGGTAACAGGTCTTTTAACACTTGCTCCAGTTGGTGACCTGAGATGACAAGTCCAGCTTCTTAGTTCATAAGGTCATTATAGCCAAGCTCATACACAATTTAGACTCAAACATAAGTACGCCTATGAACAGCACCGATGGATCCAGTCTAAGAACCATGACCATAAAATCACAAGTAACCACCATTCTGTAGCTTCTGACTCAATACAACCTTCACTCTTTTAAAAATAAAATAACTAAGAAAGGTTATAAATGAAAGGAGGCCGTTTGAGCCATTTAGATCCTTCAGTAGTTAGTAGTGAATCATCCAGCCATTTGTTGAAAGAAATGAATATCAGCTTCAACAGTATGGCTGGATAGTTTGCTTCATACTTCCACAACACTTTGTTTTGTTGAGAGGGTCTCTATGAACTTTGTACATACTTTTTCTGCTGTTCTCTGCTGTTTTTTAAAAGGTGGACATACAGAGCTGGTTTAAACTAAAATGGAAGAATGCTGCACACATGGGCTATTATAGTATGTAATTCTGTACTCTGTTATACAGGAACGTGTGCTACGAGACCAAGAAACCAATTGTATTAAAAGGAGTTATCTTTGACAAATTGGGAAGAGGAAGTTGAGTGTGATCTTGGAATGCTGCCAGTCAGGGCAGTGTGATACATAACAGAATAATAGTTAAGAACTGTTCTAGTGCAATCGCTCTATGCGTTTCACTTCTATGCACATGAAATAAAAACTACTTTTAACTTCTGAGAAGGACTCCTGACTGTCTTTTAAGGGAAAGCGGAAACATATCTCCAACACTGTAAAGAAGTGACTTGGGTTCTACCCTATGATTCAAGTTTCACTGTTAATTCTGAAGAAATCCATGTGTTGGTTTGTACTATTGAGGATTTAGAATAGTTGTATCAGGTCCCCTTGTAATCTTCTCTGTTTATTTCTGTTTAGACTAATTAAGATAATTTTCTTTCAGCCGATTAGTGTAGAATATTCCCTTAAATGTGATACGATTTCTTCCAACTTTTCAGACAGTTGTTCCCCATCTCAAGATTTGCCTTTTTTCCGTAAATTCAATCAATCTATCCATTTTGAATCCACTTTATCCAATTCAGGGTTTGGGGAGAGCTGTCTTGGCAAGCAACAGGCTTTAAGTGGCATTCACCCTGGGCAGGGGGGCATTCCATCACAGGACACACACAGACACACAGACACACACACTCACACTTACACCAGGGCTGACAACAATGGAGCTACTGTACTGTAGGTGATGTTCCCAAGTGCTTTCAGGTTTTCCTACTACTACTCTCCTCTCAAATATGGTGATGAATACTTCACAGTCATGTCTTGGCCACCTTTTCAGATTTTTATCCCCATCCATCCCAGGTCTACCCCCTTTCTGTAAATGCAGGTGATTCTCTTTGAAGCACCAGAGTCTTCATTTATCACTTATGCTGCATATACAGTATACATGATGGTCTGTACTGGGCATGAAATTCAATAACCACCATCACCAGATGCTCCAACACCGTGCTATTCATTGTCTTTCATCTAGGCTCACTGTTAAAAAAATCCATCTAACGCTGTGGATGAGCTCTCACATTGCAGTTTGGTTAGAAGCATGACAGTAAGATTTTCTCAAAAGAAAATTGACTCTTGATTGAGCTTTAATTTTTCCTTACAGAAAAACAAAACCACAACAACTCTTATGGTGTCAGCTCCATAATATTTAGTGAATATTTAGTGGCTTGTTGTCCAGTCTCTTTCCAACTTTTACTCACCCACTCAACCACTGGAAAGGTTTGCAACTGTCAGGTACTGTATAATGATATTAACAAGCTATAGCTGTGCCCTCTCAAATAGTTTGACCTGACGGGCCTGTCACATTCACATACTGTACATACATACTAAATGCTGTTACTCAAAAAGACCCATCAGTATAAGGACATTGTGGATTAAGTTCATATTTCTAAGTGAAAGTGCTTATGTGCACTTCAAATTCAAAAATAAAACAATATAAATTATACTCCCTAAGGTATTTGAACGCAAACATGTGACACTACTAATGCATTTTCATGGTTAGAGTTAACACTGCACAAAACGTTCTTTGCAAAGAAAATATTAGAAGTGCAAATGCAGTTGCCATGTTTTTTGTGAATCACCAGATCATTTTTTGTTGGTATCATCATGGGGCTGAAGGAAGAGTTTAATCTATCCTTTAAAGTTCTGAAAGTTTTAAATAGAGGAATATTTTATCACAAAAACAAAATGACAAATTAAATCAGAGTGCAAAAAAGAAAAACAAGTGCTTTATAACTGACAACAAATGGAATCAATATCACAATATCTTTTTCCATATAAGTGGGAAAAAAAACAGACATCTTTAAAAGGTATTTAATTTAAAAGAATTGTGAATGTGATATCATGTAAGAATTTCTAGAGTGAATTTGATACAGGTTTTGTGGCAATGTATTATAGTGATTATCAAGTTAGTTTATTCTAACATATAACAAATTTAAGAACACTTCTAAACTTTATTCACATCTGTTAACAACCTCATGCAATAGTCATGAAACATCTGTTCATTATCACTGGAAAATGTGTGGCAGAACTGTGGCATTCCTTTATTGAATTAAGATAGGAGGTGTGATAAACAAAGGTAAAACACAGTAACAGTTCATTCAAACTTGTATTAAAATTCACATGCAACAGTAGAAATAATGAAAATTATGATTGGTGATGCATTAACCTACAGTATATAGCTGGATGCTTCTAAGACTTCAAATAATTCTTTGCTGTAGGCATAGTGTGGTATTATACTGTACATATCCTCCTTTTAGAGCTCCTCCCGTAATTGCTGACTAATAATTTTTGCTCTCGTTGGGGCTGAAATGTGTTTTCATATTTGATTCTGTGACCTAAAGATAATAATATTGTTACAGCTATTGGTGACTAGGAAGTTTCTCTAAGAGTTTAGATGAAGTGTGTGACAATGGGTAGGGTAAACATTTCCAGCTTCAAAGCAGAGGGGGTGTTTGCTCAGATGTGGTGGTACCCTCATCAAAAACAGTTGCAAAGTTTACCTTGGCTTAGTTAGTTAATTAAATAATGGGAAAATGATTGACACTGAGCAATCCAGAAACACACCATATAAGATCACATTAAGAACATAAAAAAGGAAGAAGAGGAAAGAAAGAAGGTCAGACCACAAGAGAGGAGTCCAGAGGAGTTGAAACTTGAAGCTTGCGCCAGACGAGAGCCCCTACTTCATGATTATATTTGAACCTTGCTAGAGAGAGCTTGCTATTCTGGGTAAAAGATACCTTGGTTAGGGACATCTTTCATGCTTGTGGGTGCATTTTTAGAATAGGGAAATAGGCTGCCATTTAGTTTGTGGCATCCAGGTTTGCAGAGAGAGAGATTTAACTGCAGGCTGTATTGTATTTATTAAAAAGGCAGATTATATCTTATTGAGGCCTCTCTGGGCAAACGTTATAGAGTTCAGTACTTAGTTCTAAGGTTTTCTGGGTGAGTAGGAATTTAGGCCTCTGAAACGGCCTTGTCTGTACATACTGTACAGACAATACAGTAACTTGTTTGTTGTATGTTGTGTTGTGTGTAGCGTAGTATTAGTCTGGTCATAATTAGTAAACATTTGTTTAACCAAGAGTGCCTGGATTATTACTCTTTTCACTATAGCTGTTTCAGAGAATAAAGAATTCACATGCCTCTTATTATACTAACCTCTTGGGTATATTCTGTAGACATCACTTACAAGTTGGGAGTTTTTGGCTAAATAGCTCTACCAATTCCTGATTTTCACTATTTTTTGTAACAGTATATAGAATATATATAGATGTGGTTAGGGTGTGGCTGCTGCATCAGTGTTCAAACTATAAAATGAAAAGGTATAACTAAATTTTATGCTGAAAAGCAAAAAAAGAAAGACCAAAGACTTTGTTAAAAAACACTCATTCAGCTGTGGTAGCAAAAATGTAACCTATTGGGTTATAGTGTGTTGAAAATTATTCACTCTCCATGGATTTTTCACATCTTTTAAGTTACAAACTCAAATAAAAATATGTTTACAAGGGTTTTTTTGTCACTGATCTTGATTTGATAAGTATTCACTCCCTTTGCTAGGACACTCCAAATTGAGCCCAGGTGCATCTAATTTAATTAAGATCACATTTAATTAAAACCTGAATGGAGTCCACCTGTGGTCTGTTAAGATGGGTGACAAGGATCCAAAAGAAATATATCTGTCTACATAAATTCCCTCAATTGACAGTGCATGACAAAGCAGAAACACTACCATGAAGACCTGTCACCCAAGGCCTTGTCCATTCAAAAGCTCCCAGAAACACATTCAGGTCCATGATTAGGAAATGGAAAGAATATAGAACCAACCAGACTCTTCCTAGAGCAAGCCATCCTCCCAAACCGAGCATCCGAACAAGCAGGACCCTATTCAGAGAAGTGACCACAATGACCACTCAGCACTTTTCTAGAACTCAGCATTGGAGGTAGACGTGTTATTAACTCAGGGTTACTAAAATCTTAACTGCATATGTCTCCTACAACGCAGATTTTACTTTTTTTCCTCTTGTAAAACAAAAATAAAAAAAAACTATTTTTTGGAAAATGGAAATGCATGGAAAACAGCTGGCTGTGCTCAAGTCGTGTTGTGCGATCTTTTCTTCCAGTTCTCCTGATGTCATCAAAACAATCTCGTTTTCTGTTCCCTTCCCTCTTTCCTAATTTCACTTGCTCTGATCTCCCTTCTTCCTCTTTTCCTTCAGTTTCTGGTCGAGCATCTATGAATCTTTATGTATTGTTCTGTCTCTTCCCTTTTCTCAGTCTTTTTTTGCACTGTCCCCACAGGAGCCCCGTAGTCACTGATACCCGCTCCAGCCCAAGGGTGTAAGCACATGGATTTAGGTATCCTCCTTCATAGCCCTCACTCTCTATGGTGCCGCAATCCAGCATCTTGATTGTCACCCCCCATTTGAGGCTTATATTTATTTACTTTATAGAGGTAACTACAGGCAAGCCTTACAATAAGAAGCTTCATGAAATCTGCCTAATTAATAAACCCATCATATAAATGTCAAGCTTTGTGATGTAGTGCTTAGTAATTGCAGCAACAACACTACATTCATTTTCCAAGTATATTCAAAAATGGCTTTCATAATGCTTTCATAGGCTTTGACATTAAATGAATAGCTGCAGGTCCATTAAATAAAATACAAAAGCCTGAAATTATTTAATGTGATTGCGTCTTTACAAAAATATATGCTGTATTAATTCAAATTCCTGTTAAATACATGTAGTGGACAGTTATCTGAAATGGAAAGATAAATGACAGATAAAAAGTGAAACAACTGTCATTTACATTATTTTTAAATAAAAGAAACTTACTTTGAATCATATGTTCTGCAGGATTAAAATTCTTCAGACAAATGGTGGGTGGAAATTAAAAAGGCAGCCACAATGCAGAACTATAATACTTTCCATAGTGCTAAATTCAATACTAACAGTCAAAGGAATGTTTTATTTTGTTTCGTTAGAAGTACAGGAAAATCACAAGCAACCCGCACATTGCTACCTGTTTTAAAAAAAAACACCTTTTTAACATGAATTCTGCATATCCTATTCCAAAAGTGAATTTGTGGGTGGGCGTTTTGAAGCTTCCAGAAAGTGACTGCCTAAATAAGGCCTAGTAAGTTTTTAGTTCTTTGTTAACAAAGCTTACCCAAGAATATTCTTCTAAAATATAACTAACATGTAAAGATTAAATAATAAACACGTTTACTCACAGATAATAGTAGATTTTAACAGATTGATAAACTGGCAGGCGATTACTGAGAATGTGCTTCAGTAATAACATTACATCCTGTTTCCTGGGTTAAAGTTAAAGATACAATAGAGTTTTGATTGTGAATAAATCTTAACTACATACAAACAACCTATAGAGGGAACAAAATTACGAAAAACTGAAGGCAGAATTCGCAGTTATATCCTGCCCTTTTGTTACAATATACACACATGTACACTTTAATTAAGTGACATTCATTATCAATTATCAGATCTAGTAGGCATTATTTCTGCACATTGCCGGAACAGTGAAGCGCTCAACTAAATTAAATTTTAAATCAATCTATTGAGATAATTTTTGTTTCCCCTTTTTAAATTTTAACCTAGCGCAAATATTCTGTGAACAATTTAAACAGTGGGACAACTTGTCTGCAATTCTGGCCTCTTTCACAGGTTTGTGATAGATGCTGAAATTAAGCATTTCAGTGTTTTCACCTGGAGGAGTGAGCATTGTTGATTGGAGCTCATTATTTTCAATGGAAGTGCTTTCCATATGAAAGTATATAATTTCATTATTGACAATTGTGCCTAATGAGAGGGCTTGTGTGCAAAATGGTGAGATAAAATGTAATTAGTGTGTAAAACACATGAATTATATTAATAATTTAGCTGAAGTAGTCTTTCTTTTGGGACACGTATTTTCAGTTTTGTAATTTGTGCAAAACTGTAAGTACACAAATGTCCATAACAAGCCATATGATTAGTTGAGTGCTCTCTGGTTGTGCGCAATAATTGGGGTTCTCATTATTTTAGAATAAGAGCATCTCTGGGGTGTAACAAAAGTAGAAAAATATTGAAGTCTAAGGGCATCAGCTTAAATTACATTACATGACACCTTTTCCTATATTATTAAATATTTAAATTAAAAATATTCCCATTCTTTTTTGTGAAATAACTTATCCTCTTTAATTATTATGAGGTGTGTGTCTCTGTAGTTTCTGCTTGTGTGATCTGCTTCACATTTCACTTTTGAGTCTCAAGAAGTCCATAGGATTGATTCAAAACCTTTACACAGTATTCTAAATGAGGTATTTTAAAATAACATACAGTACTTTTGCTATGAATGCTAGATATTTTATCTATCCTAATAAATTCTTTGTCTTTTTTATTGATTTTACCCATTGTTTAGATGATGAAAATAATGTCTACACAAACATCTGAGTCTTTCTCATTAGTTGCCTCTTCAAGTTAATGTTTCCTGTTTTTAATTTTAGTTTATGTAATTGCTGTCTACAACCCCCTAAACCTGCCAACATTAAATGCCGCTTCTCATTTTGCCCCATCCTGAAATCTTTTTTTAAATTAAATTTGCTGCTTCTACAATATTTTCTAATTCACCTAGTGTGGTTGTGTCTGTAAACCTGACTAATTTGCTAACTACTGTACACCAGAATAACACTGATATAAATTAGGAATGGCAGTAGTTCTAATACAGATCCCTGAAGTACTCCATCAGTTTCATCACCTTAATTTGAATGTGTTTCCCTTATCTGCATCCTCTGTTTCCTTTCCATTAACTGATTCTTAATCCAAGTACATGAATTACCTTGAAGGCCTACTGCTTGCAATTTGAGAGTTAATCTTTAAATTTGAATTACACTAAAAGCCTTCAGAAAATCTACATATAACCCATTAGTGTTGTTGTTTGTTCAAATAACTCATGTTCACTGACTGCTTCAAAGATCAATTTCCAGTGCCTGATGATGTGATTCATTAACTATTCATATAATTCTTTCATCAGTCTATTGTACGAAAGGTTTTGAAAACTATAAGAACTCATGGATATCATCAGTATGGTAATACAAATAAATAATAAAACAAAAAGATTGTATGTTTCAGTAACCATCCCAGTCATTACTCATTTCAACTGCCTAGACACATCAGTGGAAAAGAACAGCATTTTCTGCTTGGTGTAGGAGCTCTATAAAATGGTTCCTATCTGTAAGCAATTGACTCTGATTTTATTCCCTCATGTCACTAAATACTCCACCTGTCCTTGTGACAGCACAATCTCTATCCACTTTTTCAGAATCATGACTGGGACGTACAGTATGTGGTTTGACAAAAAAAAACCAATATGAATGTGATTGAAAAGGCTTGATAGAAATATTGCGATTGTGAAGGTTTTTTTAAAAAGGTCATTAAAAAAGAAGGTGGACTATTTAAATATCTCTATCATGAGCTCTCTGCAGCACAAATCAGTGAATGCGTAGACACACAAAAAGGGACAATTATCCTCACAAACTGTAACAGAAAATGCTAACCAATCTTTCTAATGTACTGATCTTTGTTTATTGTTGTTTTGTTTTCAGACCCGATAAGACATTACTTGTCACCTCATGATCTAAGATTTTCAGATTCCTTGATATACCATGCTAAATGCTATGAAAATTAGTTATGTAGCCCGCATATGCTGAAAACCATACAGTGGAAAATAGCTTCTCAAAACATCACCATAGTGCATAATAATTTTGTCTTTCACTGCCAAGAGAAATCAGACATCCTATTGGAAAAATTATCAGGAATAAAACTCCATAAAATCTTTGATGTAGTCTATGTACTGTATATACAGTATTTAATGTAGACATACAAACACACTCTATATAATTTGATGTATGAATAGTATATTTCCCAAATACTGTATGTGCAATTTTCATTGATTTTCTAGATGAATTAGCTTTGTTAGATTACAGCATAATACAGTACTGTTTCTAAAAAATGTTTCTGCACAAATTCCTGACTGCAATTGAAACAATTGAAACAATGTGATACTTTACTGTTTCATATGTACTGATATACATACTGTATATGTGCCTTGCAAATATACTGATGGAAAAAAGAAACGCAACACCTCCTCCCCCACACTCTGGCCCTCCCGTCTGCTGAAGAGTGATTCATTCATGAAGAGGACCTGATGCCACTCCTGATGAGTCCATCGCAGCCTCTGTCAGGCCCAAGCCAGTTGGGTGTGACGTTTAGGAGGTGTGAGCAGAGGGCCTCTGACTTGCTCTAAGGCACTAAGACTTGCTCTAAGACCAGCAGCATGGAGCCTCACTGTCCTGTCACTGATGCGGGCATTGTGTCCACCGACAGTTTCAGCAGCAGTATGGGTGGCCGATCTGAAACGATCTCTCAGATGGACCAGTCTGATGTCTCGGTCCTGCTCTGGTGTGGTCACACGAGGGCAACGAGATCTTGGACGGTCATCTGTCCTGCTGGTCTGCTGAAACCTTCTCTGCAGTCAGGACAGAGTGGAGCAGCTTACTTCATAATGTCTGGCAACGCTGGCACATGACATGCCTGCCTGCAGCATGCCAATGCCCCTCTCCCTTGTTTCTGGTGACAATCGAGGCATTATGAAATACACAGAAAACTGACTAAGTGTGGCCTTTTTCTTGCAGTGACCTAAGCTTATAATTAAGGCCTTTTTAAGGGTGACCTGATCAAGCATTGTTCCATGTGTAAAAGTGCACCTAACGAGCTTTCATGTGATTGGCAAGTTGCAATGCCTCACTGCACAAGCTGTATCGCTGGTCAGAGGGCTCAAAACAAATTGACAACTTTTTGTGAAAGTACATAAGCTTTAACTATAGTATTCTCATTCCAAAAAATGTTGCGGTTCTTTTTTCCATCAGTATATATTCACTCCCTTCAGACGATGTCCCATTTTATATGATGCTGATATGATGTCCAGATGATCTAGACAGTTTCTGGGTGATACTACACACTTTCCTCTTCAGAATGACTGACTTTGTAATTATTTTTGAGGTGGAAGAAAATAATATCCCAAAAACAACAAAACAAAGCTTTTTCAAAGCTCCTCTCTATTTACCTGCTGAACTGCTTACTTGCTCCATAAAACAAGTTATTTGCAAAATTCCAAAAGCTCTTCCAAAAACTCCACGGTCTACCAGGCTGGTTGCTTTTTTACTCCCTTCCCCCTATGATGCAGTGCACCATAGACCCTCTTCTTTCTTTTTTTGAAAGGTTTTTACTTATTTTAAAATCATCCTCAATGTTTGTTTTAATGTCATAAAGTTAAGTTATTTTGATGTATTGTAAATTGTCTCTGTTTGAAAAGCAATTAGCATCAACTAGAATGACCTTACCTACAAGTCTGAGACATGATTGATGGACAACACTGCCTGCTCTGTGGTAACATATTCTGAAAAAGGAGAACTTCATCTTGACTTTAGCATTGTTTTAAAAAGAAGATTCCATCCTTTCACAAATAGATGTTTTCGATTTTCTTTTAAGAAATGGAAAACTTTGAAATTAAAATCTATAAAATGTCCATTATCTCCCCCTAATGGTCTGATAAACTCAGAACTTCATGGTACAGGCCTCTCCCGATTGATAAACACAATTCATTATATGAAATTTGTTCATAAGGTAAAGATTCACAAACTGAAAATTAATTATTATTAATTTATATATAAAAGACTGTGATGGGTCCCCGAGTCCCACAAAATGCATCCCAATACATTTCACTGATACTTATTTATGATAATTATTAGCTGTTTTATTCTAGTTAAAATAATAAAGAAGACGTAAATTGTCAAATAAAGTGTTCACATGATAAAATACGGTAGTTATCACACTGCACTGTACAAACATCAGAAAGTAAACAAAGAAAAAAGAAACTTCTGTAATAAAACTGTAATTACTGAAGGTGGAGCGTAAAGAATAAATTATAAAAAAATAATAAAGCGTAAAGAATTAATGATAAAAATTAAGATAATTTATTTTAATAGAATGTCAAAATTAAGGTTTCAATAAAGAGTGAAAAATACACAAACTTACATGAATAGGTGTAAAGTGAGGTCTTCAGTTCTTTTAATCACTTCCACTTTAGTTGTCAGTGTTATTGCTTCCTTCTATTTCTTATTGCTTTCTTTTCTAGGGATGTTGATATACGAAAGGGATTCTTCATTGTGGCAAAATATTTTTTCTATGGAAAATGTGTATACAGTAAGTGTACAAGCTTCAATGCAACAATGTTTGTAAAATGAGGCATGATGTTTTCAGTTTTAACTGAATTAAAAATCTTTCCTCTGCATTAGATTTAATTGATCTTTCAGAGACCCTTAATAACCTGGGGGAGCAAAGTTAATGTGTTACTAAATGTTAATGTGTTAATGTATTAAAATCAATGTGTTACTAATGGGTAACTAAGCTCCATTTCCCCCAGAGTCCTGTTTTCCTTCATTTCCACTTTTGTGTTGGACACCCTCTATTGGAGTTTGGTGTGGGTGACCAGCTCCTTACTGCCCACTTTCCATTGCTTCTGAAGGGTGCTTTCAGCCAGCATAGAGTGAAGCTGGTTTATCCTGGCCAGATCATCATACTTGGACCTCACCATCAATCGGTCTGTTGTACACAACAGAATGCATATACTGTAATTCTGCACATCCACAACACACTTGATTACATCCATCAAGGTGATCTATACAAAATCTTGGTTCCTCAATAAAAGAACTTGGCTCCATTGCTGGCATGTCCACCTCATATTTATTTCTCTATTTGTACTGCAGAATCAATTTTGTTGTTGAAATTGAAGACTAAGATGTTTATCAACAAGCTGCTTGTCACTTTATTCTTTTGACATCTTTTGACAAAATGTCAATGTAAATCATCCACAATGGGTATGACAAGAACTAAATGGCTTCGCATTTTTTGTTTTAAGGAGTTAGGATGAGACTAAAATGCTTATTTGACTTAAACTCAGATGAAAATTAATTTTGTTACTTGAGATTCACCGTTAGCACATTTCTAGGTTCATCAGGTAAGTAGTACAAGCATGCATAATATAATTTTAACAGGTGTGGGACTAGGGAAGTTACTGGCTGCAAGGGCTAGCATTGTCTGATAACTGGCAAGTATCTTGGGTATGCCATTTCTCTCTTTTGTTTTTTTTCTGTCCAGGACACCCATGAACCCCTGTTGTGTGTTATTTTATAGCATGAAAACTATTTGAAACTATGGAACGATTTCTAAGCTTTATTAAATAGATTAAGAAAATGAAGGCACGTTGATAAAGACAGGAGCTGCAAAAACACAAAAAATGAAGCCTCTGCAAACCTGAAAGTGCTATAGGCATGTTTACTTTAATTGGGCTTTGTCTTTCTTAACAGACTTCTGTTGAGTAGAGCCAGTAACTGGGAGGAAGTCTTTTGTTGACTAGATTTCGCTTCATTGGGAGTAAGCCTATTGTTCATTATCTACGATGTCAATATCTTTGATATTGTGGCACGGTGGCACTGTGGCTAAGGATCAAATTCCCAGGCTGGCACAGGAATCCTACTCTGTTGGGCCCCTGAGCAAGGCCCTTAACCCCAACTGCTCCAGGGGCGCCATATAACTGGCTGAACCTGTGCTCTGACCCCAAGCTTCTCTCTCTGTCTGTGTGTCTCATGGAGAGCAAGTTGGGGTATGTAAAAAGACAAATTCCTAATACAAGAAATTGTATATGGCCAATAAAGTGATATTATCTCATCTATATTGATTCATCCCACTCAGGGTCCCAGTGGAGCTTTTGTGTAGTGTACATTTAACAACATGCAATAGGCATCAGAAAGAATGTTCTTTAATCACATATAGCCATTAATTTTTCAAACATAGGTAACAGATTATTTAGCTAACCACAAAAATACTATCATAGTGGCAATATTCTATCATGCATGCAGGCATTCCTTTTATTTTCCATGACAATATATATAGAGTGAAACATGACATGACATGTTGCTAGGATGTCGAAGACATGACACTCTGCACTTTGCTGAAGTCATTAACATATCTCACGGTAACCATGAAATAGGGGAGTACAAGTATAAGCTTTAAAGGGTTGCTATTTTACTGACCTTTATGAGCCCTTGCGTATACATTTTGAAAAAGCTAATTTCATGAGAATGGATCAACTTTCTACTTTAGTAGTAATTTAATTCAAATTAAATTTTATGGTGTTGGACGGGCTAGTTGTTAATCAATTAATTAAACATTTAGGTACTTTTTGTCCTATTCATTTTTTATATATTTATAGGTAGCTTAAGCAGTAATTTCCTTATAGTTATTGAAAACTCAGTATTAGGTACATGTTAAAAATATGTGTTTTTATTGAAAAGGTATCATATGATGTCTCTGTATAAGATTATTTATTACTGATCCTTTATTGCACAATTATATCATGTATTTGATCATTTACTACTCTGGGGATGAACATATTTTACATTATACAACAAAGATTTATGCTTTTTGATAAAATGTTATCACATGTATGAAATCATTTAATCATGTGATATATAGTTCAAATAAGAACTAATGATAAGAATCATTTTTGGCATTGCAATAGTAAAAGGAGAGAACTTTTCATTAGAGATGTTCTCATTCTTTTATAGTTTAACACAGTTTTTATATGTTCCCATGCTCATTTTCAGATTTACAGTATTGTAGCGTTTTCGAGTTCACGCACGACAAAGGACAAGTGGAGACGAGATAGCGAAATAAGCGACTGCTTTTATTCACCCATCAAACACAGGATTTACACACACATAATGGGACCAACGTAACACGTACACAGGTTTAGGGTGGTAAACCATTAACAGAAGACTACACACTTACAAAGCTACACAGGACACTTAAACTAAACATACTAACTAACACTAACATAAATCTATTTACATGATAAAGGGCACTACAGTATATTTTCTTTACTGTATTCTTACAAATGGGGGGTTACGAAAATTAGGAATTGACAGAGTGGTTTAGTCAATACGTAAAATAATTATTCATAGCGCCCAACTTGTAAGTTCTCTCCAAAGTATACCTGAGCAGTTGGTATAACTTGGCACACTTAGTTAACAAATGTTTCTTAACAAAAACAATACAAACACCACACATTAGACAATAAAACATACAACACAAGTTGCTCTATTTACAGAATGTACAAACAAGGTGTTTCAGAGGCCTAACATCCTAATCACCCAGAAAACCACTAGACTTCTACTAAATATTATTTGTACAAGACCTACTTTTTTAATATCCATGATGACGAGGATATGTTAAATATTCCTAGAATCCTATTGCTATATAATCCTGAAGTGTATTTAAAGAAACTTACATGTACTGTAATAATAAGCCATACTCGTCTATAATTATTACATTTGCAATGTTCCAGTTAATGAGCAATACCCCTATGTTAACAGAATGCTGGAAAGAAAGTGATAATGGCCAATGAATAACATCAGTTGTTTCCTTAAGTACAGTTAGTACTTAATACGATCATGTCCTTGAGATGTATTTATCTTAAGTGTTCCTAGTGTCTGTAACACATCTATGTCATCCTATGTCAAAACTATTTTACTACAGAACACTGTCTTTGCTCAGCCTGTGCCATTCAGCCTGTCTTAGTATCTTCTTTGATGAACAACTGGGTGAGAAAGAGGAACAACCATTTAAAAAAATCAAACATTTTTCTTTCATCATCCAAACCTGTATGTGAAGTTCATTAAACTTTTAACAAACCCTGATTTTTAAAAATGATTTTATAAAGTGTTTTGTTCCTCTACATATTTTTCTTAATTGATTTATTAAACCATTTGGGCCACAGCTTTGTTGACATTGATTTGCTTACTCTTGGGCTGAATCTGTTCTTTGCGTCAAGCAGAATATCTCTATACAGTACTATTGCCACACATTCTCTATTGAATCTGTCATTTAACATTTAACATCTCTTATGATCTGTCTAATTTCTTCATGATCTGATTTCCTGAAATTTTAAACTTTTGTGTAGACCAGTCAATACCGTTTTAAAATATGCATCAAAGGACAACATATTGTGATCATAATTCTTCAATAGATGTCTCCTTTTTGTTCTACACTCTCTTTTAATGACTAGGATTAGATCAGCACAGACATTGACAAACTGGGAACGGAGCAAGTTTTAGCCATGTCTAACATTTGACTTAATCTGCTGACATCTCTGATGTTTTAGCCCAATCCACATGAGGAAAGTTAAGTGCCATAAATTTTGATTCATCTAGGGTCTTTGACTGTGACTATGATGGTGCAAGCAGAGGCTTTGATTAAAGTCTCCTGCTAGATTGCAATGTGGACACATCTAACTTAATTGACATCTGACTTGTATTTTTTGGGAATGAAATTCCACAGGCAGAAAAGGTCTCATTTGATTACCCCTGTGGGTAACTGAGCATTCCACAGGATTAGTAATCAGTGTATATTAATAAATAGGGGTAGATGTATTTAGGTCTGTTTTTATGTTTCTCCTGCATTATAGGGCCAGAGGGTGGGTTTTTAGCATGGACTGTAGTGAGTTTTGTTAACACAGGAGTAGACATTTGGCTTCTGTTCCTTTTTGTCAGCAGACAGCCTTGCCATCAAAGTATCAATGAAATCTTGATGAGGTTAATGGATACTTGCAAAGATTTTATTTAAGGTTTTGTTCATTTACTTGGGTATATTATTCCTGGATTTTTTAAAATAGTTTTCCACAGTTATTATCACACATTTTCTGAAATTATATTCCATGTACTCAAAACTATAAATACAAAAGGCAAAACTCACACCCAACTGGGCAAACCACAGAAGTCTCAAACAAAACAAAACGTGCTATTCAAAAACATGTTATCTTCCATCTAAATGAAAATGTGTGTTCAAAACGCACACACAACCCATCAAATAATTACAGAGTAATTACTGACTTCTAGCAAGATCAATGAAAAACACTAAAATGACCTTTTCCAGTATTACCCCTACAAATCTTGCACTTGCAACAGTGTGATACCATATTATGTAATTTGTGTTATGTAGAAAACACACAGAAACAGGTCGGATTTGTTATTTTTTATTTTGGTATTTGAGCTGACTGATTCACAAAACAAAAACCACATGTAACACAAGTAACCCAAGTACTGTACAGCACACAACAATACTTGCATATTGCATTCTGTACCGTACGATTTATACAGTTAAAAAAAATAAAGTGTGTTCTCCCACAGCATCCTGCCTCTGACCTGGGTCAGGCCAGATGCTTTTTTAACATTAAAAGTTTTGTTTTCCCTTGGCAGGCAGTGGGGGGAGAAAGCCCAGGTGTGCCTCATCCAGCCCTGGCAGGACTCAGTTACAGGTACAGTATGTCCTCACAAACCTCAGTACAATCCAATAGAAGTGTCAGAAATTGACTCACTATATTTGAAAACAGCAGAGCAGAACACACTCATCACAGAAGGTCATGGAACCTATATTACAGAGTGCTGAAAACTGTACAGTAACGTTATAGTATAAAATAAAATTTTTATGGAAAATTACGGTAACTTACATGTATTGGTATCGCAGTTCTTCCACTCATTGTTTCTTTCAAATGGGACACAATACACAGTAGGTGTTTCATCCGCATTCTGTTTCTTTGGAGAATCCAGTCAAGGGTAGACAATCTGACCTGGTCTATTCCTTGAAATACAACATTGTTCTGAATGACTCGACTTGGTATGTATCTCATGAAGCCAAATGGAATTGTTTGCCAAAACCATGTTGATAATGGCAATTTCTTGCTCCAGAGTAGTCGTGATCTACTATTTGGGGTTATAGTAGGCTATAGGGGTAATACAGTACTAGTGTATTCAAAGTACAGTATACAGATGCAGCATACCACATTCAATTACCCACAGTTTACTGTGTCGTACCATGGTACGTGATTTGGCTGGCCAAAATGACTGACAGGTGCATTGGTTGTTAGTGAAACAATTAAATCATTTAATCTCTTTACTATGCATGTTTTAATCCACTTAGTCTTGAATATTTATATGGAATTTTACAACTAAAGGGAAATTTTAGTATCCGAGCATAAAAAGAAGAGGAACATAACGTGTCTGAAGGTCATAAATGATATTAATTTAGAAACATAAACATATTATGTAAACTGTATATGGCTGGCATGGGTAGTTTAAATAAAAAAATACACTCTAGTATTCCAGTTTCTTCCTAAGCATTTTAAGCATTAAACTCTTGCATTCGGTTACATGCTGTGGTTATTTTGGAAAAGTTTTTACGTGCTCCTTCTGACTTTATTAAGTTTATATACTTTGTAAAAAGCTATAATGTTTTAACCTTTTCTGTGAATACACTCGTTATCGCAGTAAACAAAAGCATACTTTTTAGAATTTGATTATTAGGGAATATAATATGGAATCGCATATCTATAATAACAATATAATTATATTCATACCTCGCTCATTTTGAATGGCTGGATCTGTATATTACAGTATGACAGCTCCCAAGGTCATGCGATACATGTAATTCCATAATACAGTACTGTAATCACTGGGTATAGCATAAATACTGTATGCAGAAAAGTAGAGAACAGGAGGTTGGAGAATACTGTATGGTTGTACAATTACAGTACTGTAGGTTGGAAAATAACAATACAGTACTCAAATGTTCCTGAATATAGCTGTAGCTATTTTCGCTTCTGAATGTCCGAATAATTGAGGCCACAGTTAAGCAGCTCAAATTTGCCTTTTACTCTCTTCCCAGCTTCCCACATGGTTAAACCATGGACAACCACATGGTCAATGACAGTTACACAGATATAATTTGAGATACTACTTCTCCTTGGTCTTCCTCTTCCCCTGCCCCTTCTTAGTCTTACCCCTCCTCTCCCTCTGCTTCTTTTAGCATTATATGTGTCCACCACTGCAAATCACTGGAAAGGTCAATTGAAACCCTTTTAGTCATGATAGTTTTCTGACTGATGATTGAATAATTATTTCAGTGTTTTTACCTGGAGGAGTGAGATTGTTGATTGATGATTGCAGCTCATTATGATGAATGGAAGTGCTTTCCAAAGGAAAACATGTGGTTTCACTGATGACAGGTCTGCCCAACGAGAGGACATTAGTGTAGTGTTTTTTTTACCTAAAAGGTAATTTTTGTTGACCTAAAACGTAATTTGTGTATAAAACAAGTGAAATGTGCTTATAATTTAGCTGAAATCATCTGTTTTTGGGGGCATGTCCTTTCAGTTTTGTAAATTGTGTTTATACAACAAGTTTCAGTGTTTCAATGATTGTGAAGAACTGTATTACTTTTAGTTTTGTGGATAAAAGATCTAGTACAACAACACATGCCACTAAGAATTGTCTCTCATCAATTACAATATGTGCTATTAAATATTAAATGAATTCAAAGTTTTTGTTTAATCATTTCCTTTTTCAGTTAGATTTACAGTATTAATAACTAAAGTACAGTAATAGAGTATATACTTGTAATTTTACATACAAAGAAAATTGTAATTTTAATGAATTGTATTTGTAATGTAATTACAATTACAATTGTAATTGTAATGAACTAATTTAACACATTAACAGTACATTGGCATATATAGTAGGTACGTACTGTTTGTTGTTAAGTATCATTACTCTTTAGGGTAACAAAAAGCTGAACCCATGTGATTGGTATCTGAGTTGTGTTAAAACTGCCAAAATGGGTTAAAAACATGTATAATAGCTATTCTAAATAATGTTTTATTAACCTGACTGTTATCAGTATTATTAAATGCAGCCTATCCACAAGAAAAGTTTCCAGGACAATAAATGTTCGACAACAATCGGCAAACTAGGCCAGAGAGACCAACTGATACTATTAGGCACAGTGGCTGTGGAGGGAGTGATGTTTTTATTAACAATAGAATACTGCTTTGCCTTTGACAGATCTGATGGAAAACTGTGTGTGAAAACATCATAGTCGGTGTAGTGGCTGTACTGTAGCTTTCGATAATAAACAGGGGAAGGTTTATTTTGACTAGTAGTACAAAGGGCTATGACTTCTCAATTCTATAGTCTGAGACTACCCAAAAGACAAGGTTCTTTAATTAGTTGGGCGTAATAATACAAAACATACAAAACTAAAACAAAACATCTCATCTTACATTACACAACGAGTAACATGCAGAGAGGAAAGTGAACAGGAAATAATCATTAACCTTAACACAGGCTTACCCCAACAAAGCCCAAACCTGTCAAGCTAAAGATTTCTTCCTCTTAGATCCTATTGCTATTCAACTGAAGATCCTTAAGCAAATGTAGTTTGTCCCAGGGAAAAGAAAACCAAAAAATAAAAAGGAAATAAACCCACCTCCAGATTTTCAGAGGTCAAAGAAACCCTCAGTCTTCATCTTCTTAAGACATTACAGTGTGGGCTGATGCATAGAGTATTGCACAAGACCTGGAACAGGACATAAAAAAGACAAAAGAGAAGTGAGAAAAAGACAACACACCATGACACTTGCCAATTATCACATAAAATATTAACTTTATGAGTCACCACACACTTTGTATACAGTTGTACCCCCAGGCTTATACCCGTTACATTCACCCCTTCCAATTGAATCCCATTTTACTGAATTACAAATTCTTCATACAGTTTTTAAAATGGAATATTTTTAATCAAAACGTGAATCCTCAAACTGAATTAATGCGTTTATGAGTGAAATATTGACTTCAAATTTTTTTTACATTTTTTCAAACTATAAGTTGTCATAAATAAAAACACGAAGATAGGACTTGAAAAACAATAACTCCTAACCCATTATGCCCTTTAAAAGCTGAGAGAGTCAAATGGTCTGATATGTCTTTTAAATTAATTCATCTAATATATGAATGTTATTTATTCTGTATTTGATGAGATATGTTTAAGAGCTTCTCATATTTTAGAGACTAATTTAAAGTGAATAAACACCTAATTTTACCACCATTTCAGCCACACCAGAGGGAATAACTACAGCAAAATCAGACACAGCACCCCTGTGAAAAAAAAGCATTTGGTGAGGGAAGGGAAGTTCCTGCACTAAATTATCATACCTTAGAAAGATGTTGAAGATCATCAGTCATTCCATGAGATATCAGTTTAATTTCAAAGAGTCTTGTATAGTATGATCCTGTCATTGTTTTAATTTTTTGCTTGCTACTGCAGATGCCACAGGGAATTTATTTAATTCTGATCCTGCATAAAACTTCTCACATAGAATTGCTTTTCATAAAGTATACAACTTTATTGTACAATTGTATTGTAAAATCTTTTTTACCAACAGGTGAGTGGAGTTGCCATGGGCACCAGAATGGGACCCAGCTATGCCAATATTTTTGTTGGTTGGGTAGAAGAACGCATCTTCGCTTCCTACACTGGCTATGTCCCTGACCTCTACAAGCGATATATTGATGACCGCGTCGGTGCCGCCACATGCTCCAACGATCAGCTTGAGTGCTTCCTGCACCATTTCACCAACTTCCACCCATCCCTCAAATATATGGTTAACATATCTTCCACTACTCTTCCGTTTCTAGACATCAATTTTTCCATTAGCTACCCCTGACTCTCCACTTCTGTTTATTACAAACCCACGGATTCACACAGCTATCTCCTGTATAGCTCATTTCACCCCAAACATACTAAAAACTCTCTCCCTTTTTCACAGTTCCTTCGGCTACGACGATTACGCAGCGACAACATCGACTTCAAGAACCAAGCCCTCAAAATGTACTCCTTTTTCATCAACAGAGGATACCCCAGCAGTGTTATTGACAGGGCCCTTGCCCGAACCAAAAACACCCCTCGGACCATCAACCCAATCAGGAACTCCCGCCATAACAACCACATTCCTTTGGTGCTTCCCTACCACCCTAATACACTTCCTATTCCCAGGACTATTAACGACAACTTTTCCATCCTAAAGGATGATCCCTCCATTGGGGCCCTCTTTTCTAAACGCCCCATCTTTTCATATCACCGAGCACCTAATCTGCGCAACCTTCTTGTTCACAGCTCCCTTGACCATCCTCAGAAACCATACACACCGGGCACTTTTCCTTGCAACAGAGCTTGCTGTATCACCTGCAAGTATACATCCAACACCCCACTCATTCAAGGCCCCTCAGGACAATTCTGCATCACCCAGATGGCATCTTGTACCTCCAACAACCTTATTTACTGTATCTCTTGCAGTAAATGCCCAGCCATCTACATTGGAGAAACAGGAAGGAGACTCGGAGACCGCTTCAGAGAACATGTCAGGGCTGTGAAGATTAAAGATCTCTCCAAGCCCATTGTTTCTCATTTCACCTCTGACAGCCATGACCACTCTGATCTCTCCGTCTGTGTTCTCAAAGACGGTTTTCCGAACTCATACATCAGAAAGACCACCGAAACCAAACTTATCCTGCAGCTAGGATCACACCTTCCCCCTTCTCTTAATGACAGACTACTCTTCTTTAAAATTTTCTCCATTCATAGGAAGTTTCATTTAAAACCTCTCTACATCTATTCTGACTTCACAACTTCTGATTGGCCTCTCTTTCTGTCCCCTACTCCCGCCTCTCACTCCTCCTCCCTCCCAGCCTTTGTTCTCCCGCTACATTACCTTTGCCTACTGCCTTGTCTCTTTCACACCTGAAGAAGGCCCCATGGCCAAAACATTGTGTTTTCTTTCTTCTTTTTTTCAGCATGGAATAAACCTATTATTTGTTCCTTTGCAGCCTACGCATGCTGATGCAGCTACCCACCTGAACAATAAAGTATACAATGTTACAAACAGTATTTGGAGATCCTGAGACTGCGTCAGTATGCGTAGGCTGCAAAGGAACAAGTAATAGGTTTATTCCATGCTGAAAAAAGAAGAAAGAAAACACTTTTCCGCCGTGGAGCCTTCTTCAGGTTGTCTACTGCTGAAGACATTGGTAACTTAATACCATAACAGTACAGTGCCTTTCAAGGTATTCAAAACTTATGGTGTCCTGTTGCATATACAGTGCCTTGCGAAAGTATTCGGCCCCCTTGAACTTTTCAACCTTTTACCACATTTCAGGCTTCAAACATAAAGATATAATTTTTTTATTTTATGTGAAGAATCACCAACAAGTGGGACACAATTGTGAAGTGGAACAAAATCTATTGGATTTTTGAAACTTTTTTAACTAATAAAAAAATGAAAAGTGGGGCGTGCAAAATTATTCGGCCCCTTTACTTTCAGTGCAGCAAACTCACTCCAGAAGTTCAGCGAGGATCTCTGAATGATCCAATGTTGTCCTAAATGACTGATGGTGATAAATAGAATCCACCTGTGTGTAATCAAGTCTCTGTATAAATGCACCTGCTCTGTGATAGTCTCAAGGTTCTGTTGAAAGCGCAGAGAGCATCATGAAGACCAAGGAACACACCAGGCAGGTCCGTAATACTGTTGTGGAGAAGTTTAAAGCAAAACTTTACAAAACAAAAAGACAAAAAGATTTCCCAAGCTTCAAACATCCCAAGGAGCACTGTGCAAGCGATCATCTTGAAATGGAAGGAGTATCAGACCACTGCAAATCTACCAAGACCTGGCCGTCCCTCTAAACTTTCAGCTCAGACAAGCAGAAGACTGATCAGAGATGCAGCCAAGAGGCCCATGATCACTCTGGATGAACTGCAGAGAACTACAGCTGAGGTGGGAGAGTCTGTCCATAGGACAACAATCAGTCTTACACTGCACAAATCTGGCCTTTATGGAAGAGTGGCAAGAAGAAAGCCATTTCTCAAAGATATCCATAAAAAGTCTCGTCTAAAGTTTGCCACAAGCCACCTGGGAGACACCCCAAACATGTGGAAGAAGGTGCTCTGGTCAGATGAAACCAAAATCGAACTTTTTGGCCACAATACAAAACGATATGTTTGGCGTAAAAGCAACACAGCTCATCACCCTCAACACACCATCCCCACTGTCAAACATGGTGGTGGCAGCATCATGGTTTGGGCCTGCTTTTCTTCAGCAGGGACAGGGAAGATGGTTAAAATTGAGGGGAAGATGGATGCAGCCAAATACAGGACCATTCTGGATGAAAACCTGTTGGAGTCTGCAAAAGACCTGAAACTGGGACGGAGATTTATCTTCCAACAAGACAATGATCCCAAACATACAGCAAAATCTACAAAGGAATGGTTCACAAATAAACGTATCCAGGTGTTTGAATGGCCAAGTCAAAGTCCAGACCTGAATCCAATCGAGAATCTGTGGAAAGAGCTGAAAACTGCTGTTCACAAACGCTCTCCATCCAACCTCACTGAGCTCGAGCTGTTTTGCAAGGAAGAATGGGCAAGAATTTCAGTCTCTCGATGTGCAAAACTGATAGAGACATACCCCAAGCGACTTGCAGCTGTAATCGCAGCAAAAGGTGGCTCTACAAAGTATTAACGCAAGGGGGCCGAATAATTTTGCACGCCCCACTTTTCATTTTTTTATTAGTTAAAAAAGTTTCAAAAATCCAATAGATTTTGTTCCACTTCACAATTGTGTCCCACTTGTTGGTGATTCTTCACATAAAATAAAAAAATTATATCTTTATGTTTGAAGCCTGAAATGTGGCAAAAGGTTGAAAAGTTCAAGGGGGCCAATTACTTTCGCAAGGCACTGTATATGCATACAATGTATATACATTTTTTAAACTTAATATTTTATTCAAAAATCTGTTTGCCATAATTGAAGGCTTTCAAGAGTAAGATATATTACTGTAAATGTCAGTAAAAAGTAAAAAGTAAAAATGAAAGGTGTTAATTGCTGAAGTATTCAGACTTTGGAACTCAATATTAGGTGGAAACATGTTTAACAGCACTTACAACTGGAAATTTATTTTTGGGAAGTCTCTGCCAAGTTTTTGGCAGATTTGTTCAACCTCTCCCAGCTGCTTGGAGATTGCTCATACTTGTTACAGTCAGTGTTACACTAAATTGCTTAACAAGTGAGGCCTTGGAAGAATAACAGTGTGAGGTGGAACCTCTTTTAGCACAAGAAAACCTTAGGTGTAAATTGAATACAACCTTTCTGCTCAGAGAAGATTTGATTAAATATTTGAACTAGTAGTATTTTTTGTTGCAAGACAGTACATAAAAGTTTATTTCCTGATAATACCAGACCATACAATGGTTATAATGGTAAAGAAAATAATGTTGAGGTTTTGTTGTGGTCCCCTTTTTTTCTCTTGATCTGATTCTAATAAAACTCCCTGATACTAAATCAGCTTCTATTATAAAATAACGATTTTCATAAATAACATTTTCATTTTAACTGTTATTTATTAATTGATAATCCTAATTCTTAGAGAATGTTAAACGTTTACACAATTCTTATATCTTTCAAATGCAATAATAATGTTCTTTTTGTTTACATATAAAATATTCGTTGTGTTTGCTTTAATTAAGCAATTCATCATAATTTTGGTAATATTAATTACAGAATGTATACAGTGTTTAAAAGTATCGTAATTTTAATAATTTTATTACACTGTAATAAATTATCGCGCTACGTAATTTCTCAAAACCGCTTTCTTAAGTCCTGTCCTAATCGTCCTCATCAGCAGCCCTGTCGCCAACAGATAATATGCTTCTTGGCTTGCCCAATCATTTTACTTCAGGCAGAAATTATAGGAAGTGTGTTCCTTTACAGTGAAGTAAGCACATGTGACTGGAGCGTATTTAAATCTGGACCCGTTCAGTTGGAGTGCAAAAAAGTCGATGGGTTTGACGCGGTGCACAGCTATTAAATCCCTAGCATTTAGAAGTACAGTAGTATTACTGAGAAGAGAAAGGCACGTAGCTACAAGAGCCAATAGGTCTGAGGCTGGATTTTCATGAGTGGATCTGCTATGCTCTTCTGAAGCACACAATTTAAAACAAACGTCTTAACTCAGGGAATGTTTGAACTGTGGAAGAGAACGGTAAGTTTTCTGTTCTTGTCTCAGAAAAAAAGGTGTTTTACTAATTACAAGTTATAACATCAGTGATGTTGTGAATTTTAACGTTATAAGTAATTAGTTGCATATATATATTACTTTGCATTGCTTACATTTTAATAATAAAGTTAACTTATTTAATACCTATTACGTGAAACCGATATATACGTGAATGTACAGTTTCCAGACTTTTTACATGTTGGGAAAGGGACGTTCCAATTAAGACATTTACGCTTGAAGCACACTACTGGGTTGACATTCGTACATCACCACCTGCATCGCGTTTATTTCTTGAAATGTCTATGAAATTTGCAAATATGTTTATTTTAACTACTATAAAAAAACACATCGCACTTTTAATAGTAGCTTAATCAAACGACAAGGCTTCATTCGGGATTTAGGCTTGTGCACTATACTGAAACAGCAAACATGCGCTAGGTTTACCGATTCGATAACACCGCCACTTCATTGTCTTAGAAGGTATATACAGTAGCGTTAGTCTTGACGTGTTAGAAGATACCGAAGAGAAAGCTGTGTTTATGAAAGGCGTTGATTAGGCAGATGTATTCAGATCTTGAACCCCCTCATTGTATTTGTTTTATGGATGATATGAAAACTCTACGCCTTTTCAGTTTCTTATACTGTTTGTATTTGAACTTCAGAGAAAGAAGGTGGCGAAGTACTGTACGTGCAAGTTGGAGTGAAAGTAATGTTGAAGGCAGCAGTGACCTATACATATCATTTAAGAGTAAAATGGGACAATGCTATGTATTTTTAGGGGATGCTTACTGTGTGGAAGCCTGTATAGTGACCTTTGATGTCAAAGAAACGAAAGTATACACGCCGCCCTTTTCCTATAATGAAGTCGTCTGAGTGGTTGTCTGAGGAAAAAAAGCTATGTTCTAAAAGTTTTGTTTAGAATTTCTTTTTTTTAATTTATGCAAAATATAAGAAGATAATTTATTAGAATTATAAGATATATGTATAGTAAATATCTATAGTAAATATGTATAGTAAATATGCATTAGAGTTCTTAAAATATAAACAATATTTTGCAGTTTCAGAGGTCAGGGGCAAGGATTATGTTTTTATTTTTGCTGTGTACACCAGGAAAAGTAACAGAAACAGTGAAATTCTGTCTTGTAGTATTCTGTGTCTTAATTCAAATATATAATACCCTCCCTGTTGAAATATTCTGATAACATACTAATAAATACCGTTTTGATACTGAACAGTATTACAGTATATCCAGTGTGTTAATGTGAAAAAGAAAACAAAACTCCTAATTGTTTTCTTTATGACATAAGAATGGTTACAAATGACTGAAAGCCGGTTTACTCATCTAGCCCTTCCATAGTTAGTACAGTAGTTAATTGATCCAAGGCTTTCATAAAGCCCTATCCTGAAATTAGCCTTTCACAACATGATGGCAGGTTGTCCCGCAAACTTTTGTGTATGGAAACACCTCTTGTTCTCGGTTTAAAATTTGAATTTCTACTCATGACTTGGTTTGTGTTTCTGTGTTCTGAAGAAATCCAGTGGGTTGCCTTTGTCAGTGTCTTTGAGGATTATGAATACTTGTATCAGGTCTACTCCTTTTCTTCTCTGCTCAGAATGAAAAAGGTTCAGTTCCTTCAGCCTGTCAGTCTTGGAAATGGTCTGAAGCCCCAGAATGTACAGTATCTAGTGGTCTTCTTTGGAGTGATTCCAGTACACCAGTACTACAGTATATCTTTTCTTTAGTGTGGTGACCAAAAAAGAACAGGATATTCTAAATGAAGCCTTAGACATTATACAACTTTAAAATGAAATCCCTTGATTTCAATTTTATGCTTTGAACTATATATCATAGCATTTTGTCTGCCTTTTCATTTGCTTCCCCTCATTGTCCAGAAGATGTAAATAAGGTGTCAAAGACTTAAATCTTTTCCGGAATTGCTTTGAGAACTCCTCGGAATATCACTACCTGTCTGAGGAACCTTACAGGGAATGGTGTCTTTATTCTGAAATCATGTGATCCGCTATATTTGCACACAGAAAGTGGCCACTCACCTAATTTGTGTGGCTAATTTGGGTCATTTTTGCAGCTAAATTAATTTAATTTGCCAAAGTCAAATGTTTCAATACTTACGCAATTTTGACTTTTCTATTTTTCTTTTATATTGTCTATTAACTGCCTTTTTTGCTTTCTTTTTTGTTTCCATCTCATTTCAAACTAAATTTGACTTCCACCAGGGTTCAAACATAGTTTCTACCCTAAGGGGTGATGCTTTTGCCACTTACAAAACATAAGTTACAGAAGGATTTGGCTTATTTTAAGAGCACATGCTTAAATATGAAATTTACATAGAAAATTACAGTATGTGTATAAAAACAGATGGGCAACATTATATTAACTCATTTAGAAAATAATTTAAGTGTCTAGTTGTGTTTCTGCAACATTTTAGGTTACATTTTTCCAAAATAAAACAACTAAGCAAAAACCTTACACGATATGGGGTTATTGTATTAGTTCATTGGGTTTGGGTGTTTTCCCCTTTAACATTTTACCATATTCTTGACAACCTTTCGTTCTTTCTCTGCTGAAGAGACATTGTTGCTGTACCCTAACTCTTGCAATTTCCAAATTAATGCTGGCACAGACAGATGACTGCTCATGTTCAAATTTTTAAACATTAGTTTCTAAATTTTAATTTTTAATTTTACAATACAATGATAAATAAACTTAACAACACAAGCTTAATTATATAATGATTGTTGACTCATAATCAAAATAAGTAGGTTTATTATCAGAACCATAAAGCCAGTTAAGTACTGAACTCATAAACAACACAGCAGATATTTATATGGACACACAAAGACAAATTTACATTTTATCAGTTTTTGAAGTGCAAAGCAGAAAGTGTTTCCCCTTTAATTATGTAACTAGAATTATTAAAATACAACATACCTATCCATTGAGGAAAATGGTTGAAGTTGGAGAACAAAATGGGTTATTTTGCAAATATTTTTGAAAAATTTGAAAAATGCAGGAGATGTTGAATCAGTGGTGCCATTAAGATAAAAAAAGAATCCGGTGCAGTTAGTTTGCAAATAAGAAAAGTATTTTAAACTGGAAAACATAAATAAGAAACATATGAGTGCCGAAATTGGCTATGTTAGGCTTTGTAAACCCCCCCTCTAATTCATGGTAGCAGTGTGGGCTATGAATAGGCAAAATCGTACCTGTCAGCAGTTCCTGGTTGAGTAGTAGCTAAAAAGTCATTTGTGACTTGTGTGCAGAACTTTCCCTTATAAACCCCAGACTCTTTTTTTTGGAATGGGAACTTGTACAGACTGCCAGAGTTGGTCTTGAAATCTTCCCCAACACCTAGCTTCTCCCTCCAGTGTCTACTAGGCAGACCTTTAAAAGTTTTGAAATGATTATCCTTGAGGCAAAGTCTGTATAAATCCATCGTTTCTGCGACATGAAAAAGAAAACTAACTCTCCATTGATTTAAAACATCAGTAGTTTTGCAGTGTGATCACAAAAAACATACTGATATTTGGTTGTGCCTGCAATTCAAAAAGAGGAGAGTCTGTTTCTACTCTAGCATTTCCTAAGAAAAGCTGGCCAAACACCTCCAGACCTGTATTCCCAAAAGCTGCCTACAGTTGTAATAAAAAACGGCTGGCACACTGCCCTGATCTGACCCCCAGTTCACAGGCTACAGCGGCAGCACTCGTCCAGTTCCTTCTGTCTGCTTCCAGCAGATGACCAGTTTTTGTAACACCCTATACCATTAAAATAGCAGTAAAAATGCTATACCTGTAAAGCGCTTTGAGTGGTGTGTCCAGAAAAGCGCTATATAAGTGTAAGCAATTATTATTATTATTATAAAAATATGAGTATCAATGAACAGTTCAGAGCAAAGTTGTGGATTAAAAGCTCCTCTAGAAGCCAGTATGTGTGCCATATGAGTGAAATACTTTGATAAAAACTGGACATGCAAGATAAAGGCAGCTGATTGACATTCATCAAAAGCAGCTGTCTGTCAAACCACAGTCCCCCTACTTTCTAAAAGAAAGAAAAGGTGAGATCTCTCCAGAGCAAAGGACCGGGAGAGTACAACAAAATCTGTGGCCACTTGAGTCGGAAAGCTGCCATCCTACAGAACCTCCTAATGTCAATGAGGCCTTGCCCACTTTCCTTAAGAAGCAAGAACAGTACACACTGCTTCATGCGGTACAACCCATCCCAAAAAAGTGTATCAGCAGCATTTGAATACCCTGTCACCATAGCTGGTAGAGGACCGAAACACATCAGTCTGTGCAACAGCATTGAGGAAAAAAGATGGACTTTTCAGAATCTTGCCTCCGTACAACACTTTTGATAACAATCATTTCCAGTTCTGCAGTTTGCCCTTATGCGTTACACCATGGATGCCCATTACGTCGATCGCGATCGATTGGTTGATCGCAAAACAGCTCTTGGTCGATCGCCTCACAATCTTAAAATATATATGGTCGTTTTAATTCAAGTGTAAGGTAAATTCAAGTGGGCTGACACTGGCTTTATACTTATTCCCACCCTTATCTGTCTGAAACAAGTGAAATAAACCTGATTGACACTTTACACAATAAACTTAATTTAGACCTGTAAGGTAAAGACAAGAATATGATCAATATGATCAGCACTGTTTACACATTCAAATGAAAATTAGAATTGCTGGCTTCAAAGCTACAACGTCATGACCTAATAAACTTTCCAAACACAGTATTCGAGCTGTAAAAACAGGTAAAAGAAACTGCACAGTTTGACACTGCGTGCTACGCAGTGCAAATTCAACATGTCTTGAATTTCGACAAACGCTTCCAAGATTTTGCTGTACTTGAGCTGATTGCGACTTTTATGTGTTTTCCATTTGGAGCAGAAACAGATGCTGATGCACTCGCTGCCGAAATCGCCTCATTGTTTCACCTTGATTCATCAGTGCTCGAGGATGAAATTTTATCACTCCAATCAGACATTCAAATGAAGGCAAGCGCTACTGCTGGGCAGTTTTGGAACTTACATCCCCGGGAAAAGTATCCAAACATGCAAAAATGCACAGCTTACTTAACAGCATTTTTTGGATTGACTTACTTATGCGAATCAGCATTTTCCAACATGAAGGTCATTAAAACCAAATACCAGTCAACTCTGTCTGATGACCACCTGGAAACTTGCCTGAGGCTTGCTACCAGTGGCTACTGTCCTGATTATGCTAAACTGGCTGACCCCATTCAGTGCAAATCATCAGAATAAGAGGGACCCCCATCTATTTATCAGCAAGTGTGCAATGAATTATTAAAATTTTGCCTCATATAGACTATAATTATAGCACAACAATAATACATTCAGTAACTACATACACTTGCTTATAGCAATTTATAACCTAACTATTTGTAATGTTATATATTGGAATATTTCAGGGCTGTGGCAAAGCATTATCATTTGAATGAAAAAATTACCAATCAGTAGATCTTGTTGACTTGCCAAATGCAAAAGTAGATCTTAAGCTACAAAAGTGAGGGCACCCCTGAGTTACACCCTCCTAGTTTTCTATTGCCGCATCATCTGCTCCTAGGAACACTCATAAATGACAAAACCCTCTTTACTCCATTGAAGTTCCCCCTGTAAATCTGGAGGTCTAGTCCCCTCCCAATCCCTAGGAGAAAGGCAGTACTCCAGTTCACTTTAGCAGGGGACACCTTCTCAAAGAATTCCTGTCAGTGATTTAAGACTGCAATGTTCTGGCTATTGCAGACAAACATAGCTACGTCATCTGCATAAGCCACCACTTTAACTGATTGAGAAGAAACATTGGGAAAGGATCCAGCATCATAATTATTCCAAAAAGGGTTCAATGGAGAGGCCGTACAACATTCCAGAAAGAGAGGACCCTTGTCGGATACCCCTCTGGATGGAAACGGGAGAGCTTAACACAACACTGATTTTAAGTACGCTGAACACATCACTGTAGAGCAACTGAATTTTTCCCACAAAACTGGGGCCAAACCCAAAAGCCCTAAAATCATTAAATAAATAGGTATGATCGACTCAGTCAAAAGCTTTCTCTTGATCAAGGGAAAAACTTGCTTTGTATCTAAAAATCTTAGAAGCAATAATAAGATCACGTATGAGAAAAACAGTAGCAAAAATAGATCACTGCGGTATACAGTAGGGCTAATTGGAATGAACAATAGTCAGTTAGCCAAAACCTTGGACAAGATCTTATAATCCGAACAAGGAATACTTACAGGGCTCTAGTTCTTTAAAAAGTCTCCTTTTTTGGCAACAGGGCAAGCACTGTGCAGTGGCAGTTGAGAGGCAGTTCATTATTGTGGATGCAGTCCTACACAACTAAGGAAAATAACAGGTAAATATGCTACAATATCATGAATAGTAATATATGTGTTCATACAATGGGTAAGAAAAGGTTGCTTCTTAATTGAATAAAATTCAGGATACAAAAAGACTTGCAGATCAGAACCCTTATGCAACCTGAAGAGTTAGTGTCATTTTAATGGGATTATTTTCTAGTGGTTTCTATTTTTATGTTTCGCTCCAAAGGCTTCAGTGTTCGACTATTTCGCTGTGGCCCATTGGTGCTTTTATTAGTCAGGTATTCAGGTGCAGCGTATAAAAATAGCCCTTTTTACAACAGCCCCAATTGTTAATAAAGTTATTTTTTTCTGAAGTACAGGTCATCAGCCAGCTGTTCAGAGAGGAAAACCCACATGTGTTATCAAGATATAGAGTGATATAGTTCATCTTTAGTGATGTAACATAGACAAACATTAGTGTGATTAGTTACAATGAGAGTCTAAACTTTTTTGGATGACAGTTCATATGTAGTTACTTGACCTCTGTGTCAAAAACTCTGGTACCTGCAAATTATTTTACAGAAGCTGTCAGTGACACAGTTTTCACATATAACTATGAAATCTCCAAACACAGGCAAACTGACAGGCAACTAACAGGCAAACTGAGAGGCTCTACCATGTTTGAAGTCAAGGGACTGGTGTGAGGGAGCTCTAGTATTTTCTCTCCTAGAGGTTCTTTTAACTGAAATGCAACAGTTGTCCAGCTTGGATTCGGAGGCTGCAAATGTCTGCCTCTTTTTGAGTGCTGAAGGGCAAGGATGAGACTGTGAATTGGGACCTATACAGACCAAATCACATGAGAAGACATATATGTTCCTCCAGTACTCTGAGCGAACTAAGTAAAGATGCAGTCACCCAGAATAAGCAAGGTATCAATAGGATACTGCAGTGTCACAGACTCGAGCACGGCATCGCTTTTTAATTTTTTTCAAATAATCTGATGCAATTTGTAGTGCTAGGTGAATCCTTAATATACTGAAGCTGTGTGTGGTTGTCAGACAAATCAGTACAATATTAAATGTTTATTAACACATTAGTGCTTTCCTGCACCGATCATACTGTATACATACCGTATTGGTGAAAATGTAAATACGATAGATAGATAATACTTTATTAATCCCGTAGGGAAATTGATGTTTTACAGCAGTCCAGCCCATGACAAGCCAAACAGACATAAGAATAGTTATAAAACAAAAGACAACAAAATAAATAAAAATAAATACATAAAAAATAAATACATAGGTGTGTGCAAAATGTGATGATCATAGTCACTGTAAAAACAATAAAATATGCGCAAAATGTGCAAGGGTTTATACAGACTGATTGTCTAAAAAGTACAATGGAGCAAACATGCTGTCCATAGACGAGCAAATGAAGGGCTAACAGTCCTAGCCTAGGGCAGTGTTATACACCCTGACAGCCGCCGGGAGGAAAGACCTGCGGAAACGTTCCCTTGAACACCGTAGCTGGAGCAGTCTGTTGCTAAAAGTGCTCCGCTGCCCAGTAACAGTCCCATGAAGCGGATGAGAGGTGTTGCTCATGATGGCTGTGAGCTTGGTCAGCATTCTCCTCTCAGCCACCACCTCCATGGGGTCAAGGCTCATCCCCAACACAGTGCCAGCCTTCTTGATAAGTTTATTGAGCCTATTTGCATCTTTTGTCATGATGCTGCTGCCCCAGCACACAACAGCGTAGAAGACGGCCGCCGCCACCACTGATTCCTAAAAAATGCGTAGCAGTGTTCCACACACACCAAAGGACCTGAGTCTCCTAAGAAAATAGAGTTGGCTCTGACCTTTCTTGTCAGTATTACCAGACCACTCCAGCTTATCATCCAGGTGTACCCCTAAGTACTTGTAGGAATGTACGTCCTCTATGTCCTCACCCTGGATGGAAACAGGGTTCAGCGGAGACTTATTCCTTCGAAAGTTGAAGATCATTTCTTTGGTCTTGCTGGTGTTAAGCTGGAGATGGTTAAGATGACACCACTCCACACAGGTGGTAATCAACTTTGAGTAATCAACTTTGGTAATCAACTTTGAGCAATGAGTACAATAATGAGAATTGGTGTTTTTTTATTACAAATTGTGTATAAATAGTGTTGTAACAGAAGGAATAAGGTTCTTGATCCCGAGATGAAGTAAAACAGATGAGTCTATTGCATGCAAGGAACAATAAAGCCGAAGTCTTGTTTCCCGCAAGAAACAACAAAACCGAAGTATTGTTCCCCGTACTGGTACAAACTTTTGGGTTATATAGTGTCTTCTTCTCCGTTTCTGACGTCACTCGGTCTGATGGTAAAGAGGGGGGTTCATGGTATTGGCCAGTTTACGATGTCCTGGCCAAATGGTCAGTTTAAGATTACACCCAGGGGGGTTCCTAGCTTGCATCTGCAATCCTTATCAGTTAACCCCCTTTCCTGCCATAAACCCCAGCTTGTGACTTAGAAGTCTAAACCTCATACAGAAAGGATTAAATTCAAACCCCCGTCTTCACATCTTTCTTCATTCCCCCCTTATAAAATACGGCATACATCAGTGTAGCCTATTTTTATACATACAATGTCAGGGCAGATCTTTCCTTTCTTGGCGAACAGGTATGTATTGCCATGACATTGTACGTTCCACGGTTATAGCAAGATGTGATATATGTCTTTGTGCACGTGACGATTACAATTATACATATAAACAATACTATTCCTACAAATAAACACTGTAAAAAGGTTCCACCCCAGGCCCCAAACACAGACTTTACCCAAGACCCAATTCCCCAATTTTCAGTATAATAGTCCTGATATTTCTGTCCCTCATTGTAAATGTGTTGGGCCAGATCTGAGATGTGCTCAGAATTATCAGGAATATATGTGCAGCATTCAGTGACAATTACTGCACAAGTTCCTCCTTACATAATCTAAAGCTAGTCGGTTCTGCATGGCCACTGTTCTGAGGGCTACCATCTCATCACTAACAGCCTTCAGACTAGATGAGGTAGAATTTGCTAATTCTTCTAAATTCGAGGCCATTTGAATTAACTCTCGACTCAGAAAGTTCATGCCGGCTTGTGGAAATATTATACCTAAATAATATTCCCAATCAGCCAGTTTGTGGTCTGTGGTTAGGTCCAAAGGGGCTGTGGGTTTGAACACGGATATGAGGAACCACATATCCTAAATAACATGAGCCAGACCACTGGGTTGGCAACCATGGGTAGGCTCATTTTCCACAAATGAAGTATGTTCCGTTTGGCGCTCCCCATGCCTCTGAAAATAAGAAGCTTATACCGAATTGTGGGGTGTGCCGATCCCATCCTGGAATTTGGAAGGTAGAGGTGGATATATTTGCAGCGATGGTAAGGTTGCAACGACTCCATCCAACCAAGTGCAGACCATTAGTGTGCTGAAAACATATGTTTCCCTCACGTTCCTTATTTAGAGTCAGGTATGGTGGTGTATGGCTTCTGTTATATTTAGGAGCGTAAGAGCCTGTGAAACTCGTGGAACTTCGCTCCTGTAGATATTGTAATGTTGTGCAGGTTAAAGTCGTGTTATGGCAACCCACATAGTTTGTCATATTAAAATCTCCTAAATTATCCCTCCAAATGATCATGCCTATGACTTCCTCGAGACGCCAAGGAATGGCCCCCATAGGAAGTCCTCCCTGTACATATTTGGGTAATGCGGCACACACCCAGCAGGCACTTTGGTTGGTTTTCTAAGCTGTCAGATAGGAGAGGCCTAAAAAGGAATTAATTCCATGTTCTCCTTTGTGGGAGTGATGATCATTAATCCCTGTGGAACATAGTCCTACAGTAACCATTAACGTTATTAACAGAAATGATTTCATTCTGAGTCTGCAACTGGGGATGAGGCTCGTCGGCAGTGTGACGCGTGGATCCAGCGATCTTTTCCTTCCACTCGAACCGCAGACTCGGTTGTCAACAGGATCTGGTAGGGTCCGTCCCACCTGGGCTGGAGAACCTGTGAAGGAAATTTCCTGATCCACACCCACTCTCCTGGGATGAGGTTGTGCCCTCCTTCAGGTGGTGGTCCCCACGCCTCCAGGACCTGCTCGCGGGCTCCTTGGGTGGCCTCTGTCAGCAACTTGCAATAATACAAAGGAATGGTTGATCCATCTGAGGAAACCCCAGTCTCAGCACCTGTAAGAGAGCTTGTTTCAAATTATTACAGGCGGCTTTTGCTGCGGGAACCAAGGCAATCTTGTCCTTGTACTGCACTCCCCCCTTAAGCAGATCTGTTAAGAGTTGTGCTCACCCTGTAAAAACATTGCACCCAGGCCCTGTTAAAATTTCACAATGCTAGACACAAAAGGGCCGTATCATAACTGCTTCTATTAGACACTCTAAAGCTGAAGCAACTCAGACTTGTGGGTTTCCTCGTCAGGGGAAGCACTCAGAATACCATCAACATACTGAGTGATCACAGTCAGTTGAAGCCACGTGATACCCTGTTCTGGATAGTCATTCTTTGTAATGCATAATATTCCAACCCAATAGATCTGGGATAAAATCACCCATTAAAATCTGGTACTCGGCAAGTAAAACTTGCTGTCCCAATACTCCTGTGGCCTCCTGCCGTCTTCCCATATACATTACTCTATAGCACACTGTTGAACAGAGGAGTGAAACAAGCATGACAGTAGTGCTCCAGTATCCCCTAACAGAGAAACCAACACTCCATTAACAGTACATTTTTAACCACTGGACTGGGACAGACTTAGGGAGGCTACAAGGGATTTACAGGATCTAATCGTTAGGTAAACAGATCTTCTCACAAGACGTTATTCTCCCCAGTCTCGATTCTAAACCTACAGCGTTTCAGCATGTCTGGTTTCGAGACATTCGAATAAAACCAAATTGTTTCCACTATTGCAACTAATTGTATAAAAATACAAAAACTGTTTTACTACTTTTACGTCCACCTGTACTGTACTTATACGTTTCAGATGCTCTTATATTTTCCAATCTCCTTAAGTTGATTTTCGTCAAGTCTCTTTAGTTACGTCTCTAGCCAGTCCCGCTGGCTAAACACACTCACACCGTCATTTAGTAGACCAAAACTCACAGCTACACACATACATGCCGGCACACAAATTCATAAAACACACATACACACCGAGAATATATTTTTCTCTTCGTACTACAATGTGCTGTATTCTTGTTTTACTTCTACATTAATCCTTTTAATTCCTGAAGCGCATTCCAGATTCGCTGCATTTCTAATTTCGGGTGCGGTACTTTAGCCCACCGGTCAATATCTTCCGGTTTTGGATTTGATCGTATGGGGGAATCAGGGAAGGTAGGTGCGAGTGCAGACCCCCTCGACGGGGTGCGAGACAGTTAGAGTGACGCTGTCATCAACAGCGCCAGCCCCCGCTACATCAGGCCCTCTCCCACTTAGGGTGAGAGTACAGGTCTGCGGGCGCCCTCTGTTTAAGAAGGGAGTTCCTGTTCCATCTCTATCACACTCGTACCAGGTGTCATCCCACTCAGACCCCTCGTCTCCATATGGTCACTGTGGGAATTGATCCCAATTATTTTCATTTCCTGCCTGTCTGTTCCCCTATGGGAGAGCAGGATATAACACATTAACTAGTGCAGTGCGACCAGGAACTAATTCTTCTTTTAGTTTCTGATTCTCCTGCACTGCCTCTTTTAGCTTTTGTTTATACTCTTTCGTAGCGAGTATCTTTTCTTCCGGTTTTTGTTTTCCCCGTAAACACACTTTTAAGTCACATCCCAATTTCTTTTTTTTTTTCCTCATGTATCTGCCACCACTGGTGCCGGCCGTGCACCAGGGTGGGAGCTACATGCTTGTGCTTTTGCCAATCAATACTCATATGCTTTCTTTACAGGCGTCTTCGCCCCAGACTCCCTCTGACAAACTCAACTTTTCGCATATTTTTCTCCTTTTTTTTTCGTCAACTTACACTTTTCCGATATATAAACGGACCCTTCCACCACTTTCTCAAACCATCAGTTAGCACACATGTTCGGTCTCACTTTTGTCGTGTGTGAGGTAACAGCTCATACAGTAAGGGGATGCTTTCACTTGAAAAACCTGTGCATTTCTGCACTCATTCAGCCAAGGGCGTCTGTTACCTCCAGATCTAAATGCCTCTCAGAGACTTTAGAGAGGACTTACACCACACTGTTCATAGGTAAGGAAAGAGACCTCGAAAACCCCCTTTCTTGATCAGTAATTCACCATCCCCAGAACGCCAGCATCGCTGCTTTTGCCCCGGGGTGGACTTACGCACTGAGCTCAATCAGGGCGATTCTCAACGTCCTTTAAATCCTGCTACTTAATGCTTTGCTCTTTTATTATGAGGTGTGTTTATGTTAGTGTCGTGCGTGTGTATATGTATTTCACAAACAAGGAAAACACCAAAAACATACATACATACATATATATCTCTTCTACTCCTGTTTCCTTTAAAACAAAAAATCACGCCACGCCAATCCGTGCACGATCAAGGCGTAGCTAATCTCAGGACCCCGGGCGCAATTAAGGCCCACACCAATCCTGGATTATACGTGCATTTAATGCACCACTCAGCTCCAGAACCCCGGGCGCAATTAAGGCCCACAACGATCCCGAGCCTCAGAACTCCGGGCGCAATTAAGGCCCACAGCAGTCCTGAATTACGTGCATTTAATGCACCACTTGCTCTAGAACCCCGGGCGCAATTAAGGCCCACACTGATCCTGAGCCTCAGAACTCCGGGCGCAATTAAGGCCCAAACCAGTTCTGACCTTCAGAACTCCGGGCGCAATTAAGGCCCACACCAGTCCTGAACTTCGCGGTAAGGGTCCAAAACCGGTTAAAAAACTCCACGCGCAATTAAGGCATGCACCAGCTTCGAACGCCTGTACACAATACCGCGGACCACCTGCCAGACCAAATTCTGGGCTTACAGCAAACAACCCATTACATACACCGGTGTCTTCCCCGGGCCAGAGGAATTCGGGAACTCACGTTTACTCCGTCATCTCGGGCGATTCTCGCAGGGAGCAGAGACTTCCCAATCGGTCAGAGAGAGTCGGGACTTTTTTTTTTAAAAAGAGGAGTCCTTACCTCTTAGTAATGTGAGCGCTGATCGTCTCTCCTGCCGATGGGAAGTTCTGCGCCTTCTGGAGCATTCTGCCGACTATGCCAAATTTGTTGTAACAGAAGAAATAAGGTTGAAGTAAAACAGATGAGTCTATTGCATGCAAGGAACAATAAAGCCGAAGTCTTGTTTCCCGCAAGAAACAACACAACCGAAGTATTGTTCCCCGTACTGGTACAAACTTTTGGGTTATATAGTGTCTTCTTCTCCGTTTCTGACGTCACTCGGTCTGATGGTAAAGAGGGGGGTTCATGGTATTTGGCCAGTTTACGATGTCCTGGCCAAATGGTCAGTTTAAGATTACACCCAGGGGGGTTCCTAGCTTGCATCTGCAATCCTTATCAGTTAACCCCCTTTCCTGCCATAAACCCCAGCTTAGAAGTCTAAACCTCATACAGAAAGGATTAAATTCAAACCCCCGTCTTCACATCTTTCTTCAATAGTAATTGGAAAACATAATTTAATTTTAGATTTTGATTATTAGAAATATGCATATATAGATAATTATGTAAAAAATAGGCCAGATTAAATTAAGTTTTGAGTACTGGTTTGAATAAATTTGTTGGTTACATACTGTAAGTTGTATTGTAGCTGAATCTATTCTGCAGTATATGAAGGGTTTATTTTAATCAAAGGAAGGTTGAATCCTATAATCAGACTATGCATATTAACCTATTTTGAGTTTGTGGTATTCTGTTGTATATGGTCATATGCAGGTATTTTAATAAATAACTATTGAAGAATAATCCTCGCAGTATGAACTCATGTACACAGCAGTTACACCACATTTTAGAATATGCATAATTGTGCATAAACAAAAAGCTAAGGTTACTAAAATTGCAATTGGGTAATATATATGATTAAAATAACATATGTGAAAAAAACTTCACAAATAACAGTTTTTTAAACATCAGTGGTTTGAATAAAATAAAACCGGAGCAGCATCAATAAACAAATGTCCAACATAAATGTTAAACATTTATGGACTTACTTTCCGAAATGCCTCCCCCCTCCCCCGTGTTGTAAGAGTATTAGGAAGAATATGTTAATTATTGCACATTTGTAAGGTCAGCTCTTCGTCCCAGATCTTGCACATTGCCGTGATGAGTTCTAACTTTGCGGTCGGTTTCACTGTCTTTCAAATGTAGTCTTTAGGCTAGTGCCAAACCACCTCTAATGGATTTAAAGCAAATTCTGCTAGCTTTTTTACCCAGTTTATCCATTGCTGTATGTTTTGGAGTACTGTCTACAGTGCCTATATCCATAGTGCTCTCTGATGCTATTGTTTTTAAGTAAACGGTACTGAAATTAATAAAAATAGGCAAGTTAAAGAAAATAATAAACTCTGTTTAGTTATTAATCCAGAATGGCCAAGCGCAAACTTTCCCAGTTTTGTAAAGGTTCTGTGAGCTGCAGAGATTCTCTTTATGCAGCAGAAACCATACTTTCAGCACAATGCTACGATAATTATGACAAAATGTTTTTTTTTAATTTATAATATGCTGTTTTCTGCTGTATTACTTAGCAATGTTCATTCAGCGTTTTTTTAAATCCACCCCTTAACAGCGCTTGTAGTTTTTAATGTAGCTCATGGCACTAAACAAGTTAGAAACTACTTTTTCCAGTAACCCACAAATTCAGTCATCCAATCATTGTGACACATTGGCTGTTCAGTAGGAGAATTCTCACCTACCGTGCATGAGGCCCAGGTTCGTATCCTGGCCAATGTACAAGCTGCACTTTCTCTAAGAAATTGCCTCTTGGGGATAAAAAAGACTCTCTCTCTAATAAATATAAAAATAATGTGTACTTTATTAATATTAATAATAAATGTAGTAATGATTATGTAAAATAAACGTTGAATCACCATTTGAGTCAACATTTGTAAGTGGTTTGAATATTGGGATACAATTTACCAGAATTTCATTTAATTTAACACAATATCTGATTTATAGCCATTTGTTATAGATAAAATAAACAGACTGTGAGGTTTAAAAGCACATTTATGTTGTTAAAGCAATATAGGAAGATATGGATCTTTCTTGTATTTGCCCTTTGCATTAATACAATAATAGATAATCTTAGTTTAGAGATATCCACATTCAAAATGAAAGTAAAATGGTTTTTCAAATATTTTGGACTGAGGCAGTTTATGTTATAGCAATTGTGATCAGTACTAAATAAGCAAAGTTGGTCTTCCACCTCCAAAAACTATTATCAAAATGTACTTCAGGAATAATAAAGCTTCCACAATCTTGCAGATAGTTACATTTACTATATGGCGGCCTATTATCAATTCTACTTTGCACTTGGTAAATCTAGGCTACCTAAACTTGCCCCTTAATTGTCCTCAGTTCGAAAACTTTTAGATTGCCACATATTATGCACTGTACATATTCCATGATCGCCAATACAATTCATTACCATAAGAGATATTTTTTTCCAGTAATATTGGTCATATATACAGTGGTGTGAAAGTGTTTGCCCCCTTCCTGATTTCTTATTTTTTTGCATGTTTGTCACATTGAAATGTTTCAGATCATCAAACAAATTGAAATATTAGACAAAGATAACACAAGTAAACACAAAATGCAGTTTTTAAATGAAGGTTTTTATTATTAAGGGAAAAAAAAATCCAAAACTACACGGCCCTGTGTGAAAAAGTGATTGCCCCCTAAACCTAATAACTGGTTGGGCCACCCTTAGCAGCAACAACCGCAATCAAGCGTTTGCGATAACTGGCAATGAGTCTTTTACAGCGCTGTGGAGGAATTTTGGCCCACTCATCTTTGTTGTAATGGCCCACTCAGAATTGTTGTAATTCAGCCACATTGGAGGGTTTTCGAGCCTTAACCGCTTTTTTAAGGTCATGCCACAACATCTCAATCGGATTCAGGTCAGGACTTTGACTAGGCCACTCCAAAGTCTTCATTTTGTTTCTCTTAAGCCATTCAGAGGTGGACTTGCTGGTGTGTTTTGGATCATTTTCCTGCTGCAGAACCCAAGTGCACTTCAGCTTGAGGTCACGAACAGATGGCCGGACATTCTCCTTCAGGATTTTTTGGTAGACAGCAGAATTCATGGTTCCATTTACCACAGCAAGTCTTCCAGGTCCTAAAGCAGCAAAACAGCCCAAGACCATCACACTACCACCACCATATTTTACTGTTGGTATGATGTTCCTTTTCTGAAATGCTGTGTTAATTTTACGCCAGATGTAATAGGACACACACCTTCCAAAAAGTTCAACTTTTGTCTCGTCAGTCCACAGAGTATTTTCCCCAAAAGTCTTGGGGATCATCAAGATGTTTTCTGGCAAAACTGAGACGAGCCTTTATGTTCTTTTTGCTCAGCAGTGGTTTTCGTCTTGGAACTCTTTTTGCCCATTTTTGCCCAGTCTCTTTCTTATGGTGGAGTCATGAACACTGACCTTAACTGAGGAAAGTGAAGCCTGCAGTTCTTTGGATGATGTTGTGGGGTTTTTTGTGACCTCTTGGATGAGTCATCGCTGCGCTCTTGGGGTAATTTTGGTCGGCCAGCCACTCCTGGGAAGGTTCACCACTGTTCCATGTTTTCGCTATTTGTGGATAATGGCTCTCACTGTGGTTCGCTGGAGTCCCGAAGCTTTAGAAATGGCTTTATAACCTTTTCCAGACTGATAAATCTCAATTACTCTGTTTCTCATTTGTTCCTGAATTTGTTTGGATCGCAGCATGATGTCTAGCTTTTGAGGATCTTTTGGTCTACTTCACTTTGTCAGGCAGGTCCTATTTAAGTGATTTCTTGATTGAGAACAGGTGTGGCAGTAATCAGGCCTGGGTGTGGCTAGAGAAATTGAACTCAGCTTTCCAAAGATGTGATAAACCACAGTTGATTTATGTTTTAACAGGGGGGGGCAATCACTTTTTCACACAGGGCCATGTAGGTTTGGATTTTGTTTTTCCCTTAATAATAAAAACCTTCATTTAAAAACTGCATTTTGTGTTTACTTGTGTTATCTTTGTCTAATATTTCAATTTGTTTGATGATCTGAAACATTTCAGTGTGACAAACATGCAAAAAAATAAGAAATCAGGAAGGGGACAAACACTTTTTCACACCACTGTATGTACTGAGGAGCATTTGATTTTTTACAATACCACATTTATATATTTATGATCATATACCTGTCTGATCCATATAAGGTTTCCTGAATCCTCTAAAATTCCATTATTAGTAGTTAAATTGTCATTTTAAATCCAAATATTGTAACATATTTGAGATATTTGTGAGGAATTGAATAAGGGAGGTTATAATTATGAATAATAAAAACAAGTTCACGGATACATTTCATGATGTGATATTACACACATACACAATCCTTTAATGACAGACCATAAACTAGTGTACCACATCTAAACACATTGCCAATAACAAAACCTCATTATGGAAAAATCATCTACATGACTGTTTTGTCAATGCCTGTTAAACTACTTCAGAAACACCAGGTTGCAGTAGACAGACAATGACTTTGCTTGCAGGCCAAGTATAATCAGTCCTCAGCGGAACTGTTTACATTTGTTATCATCATGGAATAGCAGAACTATGTAATTTATTGTACAAGGAAAGGAATACAGAATTTATTCAAATCTGGTGAGCAATTTACACATGTACTTTAAAATAGAATATTCACAAAACATTGCTGAGGAGTCTCAAAAGTAAGGATCCCAAAATGTAGTGGGATATACACAGAAAGAAAATCTTTCTTGTTTAACTTGTTTCACCTACACCTAAAACAAAGTGTAGGAAGTTATGGTGAAATATATCCAAAGCACCTCTCCTTCTGTATTATTACTGTATTAAGGCAACATCATCTTTCTTTCTGTGCAAATATTCTGAACAACTAATGTACTTGTGAGGGCTCTTTAATGTTTAGTTCAGGTCGGTAGCGTCAGCATACGTAGGCTGCAAAGAAACAAGTAAAGGTTTATTCCATGCTGAAAAGAGAAGAAAGGAAACACAATGTTTCAGCTGTGGAGCCTTCTTTGGGTGTCAAGTTCTTCTGAAAGTTAAAAACTAAAATCTCTTTTCTGGGATGTGAATATAATTTCTGTTTTTTCCCCCTATAGGCAGTGGTTTAAACATAAGCATGGCACAGACGGACAATGGAACATCACATAATGGTTATGTTCCTCATTATCTTCTAAGTGGTGATCCTTTTGCCTCAAAACTATCAAAGGAAGCAGATTTTGTAGCTGCATTCTACATCTGCATTGTAGGTAAGAGGCTGTTTAAAACATGGCAAACACATACTAATGTTGATGTATGTTTCAGAAATGTTTCTGTGTTGAACATGTTTGTAGTTTCTGAATCAGCATTCAGAGACACGATTTCACATGTGTTTGTGAACACAGAGAGGACAATGCTAAATATAATAAATGTACTAAATATAATATTAAATACAGATCCAGCGCGGAGTACGCTGCATCAAACCGTGGAGGACGTGGCGCATCATACCACATGCAAATTGAAATATGATAATAGTATACAGAAGCACCTTGTAAAACTGGCAGGTGGAGCTAATAAAGTTTAATGTCTCATGTACAGGGTTCACCAGAAAACACCCGGTTTTGAATCCCGGTCACTGCTGAGGGACAATCTTTTTACAATTAAGAATTTAAGTTGTATACTCTTTAAATTTTTAATAATTTTAAACTGTGTATTAAAGCATGTTAATCATTAAATATTTTAAGATGGTATATTTTATAAAAGCAAGACTGCTCTGTTGGACAAAAGTACACAACCTTCCACCTTCATCATAAATATTTTAATTATGCATAAATATTTTATGCATCAAACTCTTTAACTTGGTAACTTAAATGGGTTCTGGTTTTAATGTGCTTGTTCTAACATTATTAAGCTTATATTCTGTCCTTCATGAAAAGTTATAATGTTTTATCCTTTTCTAAGAATACGCAGTAAGAACACCACTTGCTGTTATTGTAAAAAGATACAATGTGGTGATTTAACATCACTTGATAGTTATATTAATATGGAATTGTGTAACTAAGCAGCTAAAGTATCACAAGTGGACGTTTTGGAAACATTTTGACATTCGTTTCTTTAAAAAAAAACTTCTATTGTTCTTGTGATGGCAATGAGCACAGTAATGTAGCGAGCTGAACCCAGGTCGTTCAAAGCCCGATCAGAGCCGAATGCATGAAAATAGTCCAGTATTATAGCTTATTGTGAACATGATGGGTCTCTTTCAGGTTTACACCAGAATTGAGAAAATCTATATTTTGTCTTAATCCAAATGTTAGCAGCCAGTAATCAGCCACCAATATAACCTGGAATTTGAAAAAAAAAACCTGCACTATATACAGTAGTACACCGCATGGGATTGAACCAGGTCTGTCTGCATCATTCAACAGGGAACCAGCTGGCTGGGCTAAAGGAGACCACAGCCCAGGCGCCTGATTTGCTCTGGGAGGTTGTGTCTGGCAAAATTGGTTCCGGGGTGTGTATTTTGTGTGATGGTTTTGTGTTTAAGCATTTCTTAATGTAAATCTTTAAGTTAAACAAGGGAGGGGAAAATGCTTAATTTTTTTACAATTGCAGTAATCGGAGAACAACCTATCAACACAATGGGCAAATTATTTTTTTTATTTTTTAAAATTAAATAAAAAATAAGATACAATGACGTGTTCCTGCCTTATTCAAACATTGCAACACTTTAAAAACTGTAAAAATGGTTTAGATAGTTAAAAAACACTTTTTAATTAAACGTTTAAAATACGTGAATTTCACAAAAGTTGTACTGATTTAATACCTCTTGATAGTAATATTAATATGGAGTCATGTAACTAAGCAGCTAAAATATCACAAAGGGACAATTTGGAAATAATTGACATTCGTTTTAAAAAATATATATATTATTGTGCTTATAGTGGTAATAGGCAACGGACTGTCATGTAGTGCGCTGCATCCAGGTGGTTCAAACCCTGATCAGAGAATTACTGTTTCTTACATAACCAAATATATAAAAATAGTCCACTATTATAGCTTGTTGTTGGCTCTGGCGTGAATTTATGTATCTGGATAAATTAAGTGATGGTATTGTAATTAAGGATTTCTTCGCAAAATTCTTTAAGTTAAATAAAGGAGGGAAGAAGAGTTATTTTTACAATTGGCACTCCGTGATTCTGTCTGATTTAATTCCCCTCATTTAGGTGAAATGGATAAATAAATCATGCAATAGTTATATGTATTGGAAGGTGCTCTGTTTTATTAACACACTACTCAAACCTGTGTTGTACATGGATATAGACATGGGCAATGTCATCCGCATTAAACAGTGTGCTTATCGTGCAAATCCTGCTAAACTACAAATTAGACACAAGAAGAGTATTATTGGACAATGTTGTGTGGCTCTGGTGGAATTTCTCTGTAAACTGAAGAATTATAGAGGAGACATGTGTATTGCCTCTCTTTACACTTGTAAGAACATTCCAATGTTAATGCAACACAAAAGATAATAACCTTTTAAATCTGAAGCTGTTAACTCTACTTCACACCTGCATGTCAAGATCACGGTTTCAAAATAAAAAAAAACATCAAACCTTTGATTGGATGAGAACGTCATGATTGTTTCGCAGGGATGTGAAACATGACAATTTGTTACAGTTACCATCAGGAGAAAAAAATAATTCTTTGTGGGTGCTGCAGTGGCTTGCAATGGCTGGATAGTTAACACTTCAAAATTTGAAGTAGGGAAGGGGGGGAGCTCTCCTTGACTGCTGACACTCCTCTGTACGCTTAAGTGAAAAATTTATAAAAACGCCAATGTAAACGTCATATTTACAATTTGTTGAAAATAAAAATGTAAACTTCTCTAAAGCTTTCTCAGTCAAGAACGAGAATTCACGTAGGGAGCTGTGTATGCATGAATAGGCAGCAAAAGATCGGCTAAAGAGGGAAGATAATGCTTTCAGAGAAAACAATTTTTCAGGTGTGAACAATAGAGCACCAATTCAATTGCAGCCTAAACCTTTACCCGCACACCCTGCCCCCGCTGCAATTGGAATATACACAAACACAGCACTAAAAGCTTTATTGTAGATGATCAGGTGTTTCGCAGACGTAGGGATAGTACACAATTCTGGCTTTATGAACTCACACCTGGGATTCGATTAATTCAAAATACTTTTTTTTTTAATTGCAAGGTGGTAGATCTTGTATATATTAAAGTTATATCATTGGGCAGTGGTGGACGTTTAGTGGATGGTGCGCTATTTTTTACCTGTAGAATACATTATTTTATTTCTGTATGGAATGCGTGTTGAATTTACAAAATTAAAATGTGTTTAAAATGTTTAATTAAGAAGTAAAAAGAACTTCCAGCTTACACAGAGACTCTAACCACCCGTTTTTCGTGCATGAAAAGTGTTTTTGATTGATTTATATACAGTCTTTTCATGTTGATTTAAGTGTCCTTTTTTTAGTTGGATTGCATGATTATTGTTATGATTTCTCTATTATTATCGAATCCCTCAACTTTTTCACTTGTGATTATTTTGGAAACATTTTGACATGTTCCTTTTAACTACATTGCTGTTGATACTGTTGCAATTGACAATGAAACGCTCAGAGTTTGTAATGTAGGATGCTCTGAACGAGTTAAGCTTTGATGCAGTACAAATAAATGTATTTCCAACAAGCTATACTGTAGTGGCTTTAAAAATACACAATACCGCACTATTTGCATTTTTTTTAGTTTTAAAACTACAGTATGGAAAAACGAGTGTTTAGAAAAAACAGGACATTTGATTGCTGGCTGCCTTATGTTAAACAGCAACAATGACAACAGTGCATGCTACTGAAAATTCATTCCCATCCCCCAGAACTGTCTATTCTACATAACATTACACATCGGGGTGTTGACAGTCCTAGCCTTTGTGAGAAATACGGAGCTGTGTTACATAAAGTAGCTGCAATGGAATATACTAGTAGGTAAAAGTTAATTCCAAGCTGGAAAGAAAAGACACAACATGTCCCCTTTATGAATCTTCAGTTTACAGAACGTCCAAGGTCATTTATTATGAATAATATCTTCAAAATATTGCATTAAAATTGTAAATTTTTTCATAAGTGTAAATCAACCTATTTTCTAACTGCTTTATCCAGGACATATAACAGTTTCACCACTCCCCCTTCCCTTTGCCTGTCTGACTTGTTCCTATTTTTAACCATTCTGTGTCCGAATTGCAGTGGGTGAGAGAGAGTAGGGAGAGACAGAAAAAGTGAACCCTGGTTCAAAAGGCTTCAACTGATGCATAAAAAATATAGCATAATGCCTTCTAGCATTGTGAAGTCATTTGCACCTGGGATCCACTTTATTCAAACTAAGGTTTCTAAAAATGCAACCAGGTACTACATGTTGTTTGAATAGAAGCTGTGAAATTTTTCACGAATCGCAATCTTTAAACCTGTAGGTTACAGGCTCTATGCCATTTGTCTCATAAAAATGTATTTTAATAAACTAAGCTTATGAAAACCAAAGAAAAAATTGACTCTGAAAAAGATACAAGAAGCTTGAAATTATTATTATTAAATTAATACTGTCAATAATGACCAGACACATTATTATAGTTTCAGTGGTATTTTTAATACCGCTTTGTTATTCTTGATTCTAATTATAATATACGGATGCAGCCATTCAAAGTTCGCGGTACAAACCCGTACCACACGCAGCTACGCACAAGCCACCGCGCCGTACCGCGCCGTACCGCGCGGTACGTGATTGGCTGGCCAAAATGACCGATAGGGGCACTCGTGGTGCATTGGTTGGTAGTGAAAAGATTTGATAATTTAATCTCTTTACTGTGCACATTTTAGTCCGCTTAGTATTGAATATTTATATGGAATTTTACAACTAAAGGGAAATTTTAGTAGCTGAGCATAAAAAGAATAGGAGCATAACGCATCCGAAGGTCATAAACGATATTAATTTAGGAACATAAACATATTATGTAAACTGTATATTGCCGGTATTGGTAGTTTAAAGAAAAAATACTCACCAGTATTCCATTTCTCCCTAAACATTTTAAGCATCAAAGTCTTACATGTGGTTATTTCGGAAATGTTTTTACGTGCTCCTTCTAACCATATTACTGTACGTTTATATACGTTGTGAAAATGTATCGTTTTAACCTTTTCTGCGAATACGCTCGATATCCGAGTAAACAAAAGCATACTTTTAGAATTTGATTAATAGGTAGTATAATATGGAATCGCGGATCTAAATAAATTAATAACGATATAATTATAATCATGTCTTGTTGCACAAAAAGTAGTATAAGACTTTCCATTGATATCTGTATTGCTGTTACACTGCTTGACATGTTACTTTCTGTGGCGTGATGGCTTAAGTGACTGACTTATAAGGCTGAGGTCAGAGGTACTAGCCTAGCTGTCGCCATGAGTTTTCTTTTAACAAATAAACATTTCTTTGGAAGACTAAAATAGCAAATATTATTGGCATTATATTGACATTTTTAAGATTTCTTAATATCACAACATGTTCGTACTGTATGTACACAGTGGTACTACAGGGTGTAAGGCACAAACCCATGTGAGCCCAAAAGCCCTACATTAATGTTGCACATTCACCTGGCGCTGCGGCCGAAGAGCGCCCAGCTAGGGTACGCGGTGAGGGGCAGGACAGGAGTGATAGTGATCAGGGCGAGGGTTAGGAAAGCTGCTGACCAATGCAGCTGACCCACTGTGAAACAGGCGTACAGTCTCTCTCTGCTGGCTGTGCTGAATTTCACTCCACAAAGTCTGAGTCTTTGTGTCTACATTGTTTGTAAACAAACCGGTTCTTTAAAGTCTTTTCTCAGCTTCTTCATTTTCAAAGTAGAATAGGGCAAGTCTTCCAATGAAAGACAGTCCATCTTCCCCCCACGGACAGACTGACAAATGTTTTCTTAGAAAAACAGATTCAAAACACAAAGCTGTGTCAGTCTTCTGTGTAAAAAAAAATTTGAATGGCAGGGAACTGGTTCCCTGATTTCAGGATGTTATGTAGACTTCAGTATGCAGTCCATCCCATTTTTGAGACCCCTTTCTGTTTTATGCATTCATTTTTTATGACACTAATTGTTCTTTATATACAAAACTGAAAAGATTTAGATATGTGTAAATGTGTAAATATGTGTAGAACTTATATTTGTTATTTAACTTGGAAAATAAATCCAGCGGCCCTTATATTGTGGTGTGAAGGAGTGTTTTCTCCTTTGTTGTCTGACTGCTGAGACAGTACATTTCACAAAAACTAGTGTCTGTTTCAGTCTTACAAAAACTTTAAAATACAGTGCCTTGCAAAAGTAGTCACATTCTTGCATAGCTTTAACATTATGTTACTTTATAATTTGCAAGTCATGACACTGTGAAGTAGCAATTAACAAATTATATATACAAATCACAAATAAAAAAAAGTGGGTCTTGCTCAAAAAATCTAAAAATGCTTTATAGGTGCTCCCTGGCTTATGCAATACTCCACTTGGGCAAATTCACCACAAACATCAATTTGTGTATTTTTTACAGATAAATATATTCATGTGGGCCCTATGTACATTCCTGTAGCACTTCCTTAATTAACTTACAGTATTTAACCTCTTCGAACACCTCCAGTCTGGTTTCCTACGAATTCACAGTACAGAAACTGCCCTGGTCAAAGTCACTAATGATCTTTTAATAGTTTCTGGTTCTGGTTCTCTCTCTATCCTTATTCTTCTTGATCTCAGTGCTGCTTTCAAAATTGTTAACCATGATATCTTACTTTCTTGTGTTTGGGGTTTCTGATACTGCTCTTAAATGGCTCAAGTCTTACCTCACTGAACGCTGTCACTTTGTTTCCCTTGGCTTATTTAGCGGACTTGTTAAGCTTGGTGTTCTTTAAGGGTCAATACTGGGCCCCCTAATTTTCAGCATTTACATGTTCCCACTTGGTCATCTTAATTATAATTTCTATGCTGATGATACTCATATCTACATCTATACCAAACCTGACACTTATGTGGCTGACTTTGTTCACTCTAACTGCATCTCTGACATACAAACATGGATGACTCAAACTTTCCTTCATCTAAACTGTGACTAGGCTGAAGTCATGCTTATCAGCACCCCCATCAACTTTGTAATGCCAATGCAGTAACCCTATCTGTGGATGATACTGTACTTAAGCTTCAGTCAAAATCTTTGAAGGTGATATTTTATTCAGAGCTGATTTTGATACAGTATTTGATGGATTGGCACCTCAGTACCTGTCTGATTATCATTATCATCATCATCAAGAAATATATAGTCTCTAAAGGTTTTCTATTTTTCTAGTGTATAAAATCACATAACAGAAGAAATTCAGTAAAAGCATGTTTCATTAAGGTTAGAGAACTATCTGAGGATTGCTTGAAAATGGTCTTTGACTTCAGAACTTTGGCGATCACTATAAAAGAAGCCACAAAACACTGAATCTACTACTGTCCAATAATAAATACTACCCGCTGTAGTATCCATTATTAAGATATTTAAGGCTGGTGATATAGTGGTATCAATGCTACACTTGGAGATTTCCAACAAAAAATGGACTCATCAGGATACAAAGCATTAAAAATTACTATTCAATGTTGCCTGCATTAATTTTATGTACCTCTGTCCGTCTTACAAAATCCATTGATAAAGCGCAAAAAGAGGCTTGATTTTGCCAAAACAGCACACTCTAATCCATACCAGAGTAGAAACGACAAAATACTAAGTACAGGACTATGAATACATGTGACCATTGTATTTTCTGTACTTTAAATACTATTATACATAAATACAAATTATGACTCTGCTTTGTGCAAATCTATTAAGATTACAGCATAACATTTTTAGAATTCTTAAGCAAACATGTCCAATCTTTCTGTTATATTTATTTATTCTTTTTATCTAGGCTGTGAATAAATCTAGGTGATACTGTATATGTAATATAAGGATGAACAGGTGGATAGGTATTAGATGTAACACTAATTGAGCTTTTTCATCAGAAACTACTGGGTGTAGGAGTCTTCTTCTCACCCCCACTGCTTGTCCTGTGCTTATGCATTAAGACATACCGTAAGTTTCTCACAGTGTCAGCAGAGGTCTGATAAAAACACATATCACATCACCATTTTATGACAAACAACTTGTGACTGAAATGAAAGATGTCACCACTAAATCGTGCCCTTGGCTGTTGTCATAAAACAACCAAAAAGGACAGATTAAAATAATTAGTGTAAAAGGGAGTCCAAACTTGAAGAAAATAATACGTCAGAGGTAGCAGAAGGCCTGAATTCACACAGTATAATACCATTTTTAATTTTATTCCAAATTCTTCTGAATGTCATTCATTTTTCATTTTACTAATCCTGTAAAGTAATTTAGAATTATCTGCAGATGTGACTAGCATACTATACCAGATTCTGGATTATTTATATAATTTAGGCAGAGCTGTCATCTTAAAACCAATCACATTGGTATTCCACTAATACATCACTGTAATCTGTGCATTCAGTCCTTATCTATACTCCCATTTTCTATTTGTATCCATTAGCCATTTTTAAATCCAGTTACATGCATTTCTTTTTAATTCCTACCATCTGCAATTTGAGGTCATTTTTTATCACAAACTTTATCGAAAGCCTTCTGAAAATCTTAATATACCATACATATTACATAATGTGCTTAGTTAAAACATATTTTTATATATAATATATAAAACATATATTTTTATATCCATGTTGACTGTTCCCTAGAATCCTTTTGCCATACAAATGATCCCTTAATTAAGAACTATCTATTGTTTGCATTACCTTGTGTGTAATTGAAGAAAGAGGGCCTATAGTTGCTGGCTAAATTTTGACACACTTTCTATAGCCTATGTATTTTGTACCATTATATTTAACAGCTGTAGCATACCTAGGTGCAGAGTGATTTGTTATCTTTAAATAGGTGTGTCTAGGCAAAACAGATACATTCAGACAGCCTTAAGGTAAAAAACATCAGTGTTCTTTATTCACAGAGCAGGGATACACTCCAAAACACAACACCCACAACAGAATAAAAGTGTAGCTAAATCACTGCTGAATAGCTAAGCTTCTTACTGACTTCAAAACATAGTCTCTTTCTGAGAATTTTCGGAAATACTCTCTTTAAAAATAATCTCACTCCCGAAAGCCAGTCTTTTTTAAAACTATTAAAAAAACTATCTTTGTGTCCCTGGATTTGTTGACTGCTTCCCTCTACTCCCTTCTTACTTGTATGTAACCTGTTGGGAGGTTATGTATACTGTAATATATACTATATATACATGCCAGTTCATAAACACCAAATGAGTAAGCTAGCACTCAGATGTCATCTAATAATCAAATGCATCCAATCAGCAATAAGAGAGATTCCCACTGCCACCTTTATATGATTTATTCTATTATACCTTCTATTTTTTTGCAACACTCCTATTAGGTTTTTTTTAATTATAGTGTAATGTAGATTAATATTTTTGTTACTTTGATACAATGTTAAACATTTAATTTAAGTGAACAAGTAAAGGTTTATTCCATGCTGAAAAGAGATGAAAGGAAACGCAACATTTCGGCTGTGGAGCCTTCTACAGGTGTCAAGGCTCCAAAGCAGAAATGTTGCATTTCTTTTCTTCTCTTTTCAGCATGGAATAAACCTTTACTTGTTCATTTGCAGCCTACGCATGCTGGCGCAGCTACCTACTTGAACTACTTGATTTAATTTAAGTGCACATTTGTACCTTTAGGAACAGGTAATAGGTTTATTACATGCTGAAAAGAGAAGAAAGAAAACACAACGTTTCGGCTGTGGAGCCTTCTTCAGGTGTGAGAAAGACAGGGCAGTAAGCAAAGGTAATGTAGCGGGAGAACAAAAGCTGGGAGAGAGGAAGAGCCTTGAATGAATGTGGTGTTAGATGTGTACTTGCAGGTGATACAGCGAGATCTGTTGCAGGGGATTAGGATATCGCCGACCACCAAATCTGCGTAACCTTCTTGTTCACAGCTCCCTTGACCGCCCTCAGCAACCATCCTCACCAGGAACTTTCTCTTGCAACAGAGCTCGCTGTATCACCTGCAAGTACACATCTAACACCACACTCATTCAAGGCCCCTCAGGACAATTCCGGATCACCCTGATGGCATCTTGTACCTCCAGCAACCTTATTTACTGTATCTCTTGCAGTAAATACCCAGCCATCTACATTGGAGAAACAGGAAGGAGACTTGGAGACTGCTTCAGAGAACATGTTAGGGCTGTGAAGATTAAAGATCTCTCCAAGCCCATTGTTTCTCATTTCACCTCTGACGGCCATGACCACTCTGATCTCTTTGTCTGTGTTCTCAAAGATGGTTTTCCGAACTCATACATCAGAAAGACTACAGAAACCAAAATTATCCTGCAACTAGGATCACACCTTCTCCTTCTCTTAACAACAGACTACTTTTGTTCTAAATTCTCTCCATTCACTGTAGGTTTCATTTCACACTTCACTTCACCTATCCTGACTTCACATCTCCTGATTGGACTCTCTTTCTGTCCTCTGCTCCTGCCTCCTGCCCCTCCTCTCTCCCAGCTTTTGTTCTCCTGCTACATTACCTTTGCTTACTGCCCTGTCTTTTTCACACCTGAAGAAGGCTCCACAGCTGAAACGTTGTGTTTTCTTTCTTCTCTTTTCAGCATGGAATAAACCTATTACTTGTTCCTTTTGCAGCCTACGCATGCTGACGCAGCTACCCACCTGAACTAATTTGTACCTTTACCTGAGTAAAGGGATTTATTAGGCTACCATAAGAACTGCAATTGGTTTATCTTTTGTTATAATGCAGTGTATCTTTTTAAGATATATTATGTGATCTCTGGAAATTATTACATTTGTTCTATGACACAATGAAGTCAAAGTTAATTTTAAAGGAACAAGTAATAGGTTTATTCCATGCTGAAAAAAGAAGAAAGAAAACACAACGTTTCGGCCGTGGAGCCTTCTTCAGGTGTGTGTAAAGTTAATTTTAACACGGTAGCTAGTATTGAAATAGAACAGATTTCCACTTGAACAAAGATAGTTGGTCAGGTGACATTTCACAAACCAGGAAGTAGAGGTTTCCAGAATTCTGAATGTGTCTGGTAGATTTCACTGTAGTGTTTGTCACCAGAGGACCTAGAAACCAAGTGAGCAAGCAACCAAATTACTATACCAACAGATGGGCCCATGTAGTGGGAGTTTTGAAAAAATATTTTTGAACATTTTAATATGGAATAAGAGAATTTCTGCTTGAGAGTATTGTTGGTTATTTTGATGATGGTAACCAGTTTAGCTACTTGACTTTATAGAGAAGGGACTGTTATTGAAAAAGTGTAGTTAGAGCTCAAATAAAAGCTGGGTTTTGTTTAGTTTTCCTCATTAAACAATTGTGAGGGAAAATAAATTAGCAATTTTTTTATTTTAAGACTGTTTTTGTATATCGGTATTACCAAGACCCACCTTTTTTAAGATACCTGCTACAGCTACCTGCATCCTGGAGTATCACACTATACATACAGAACTATTTCAAACATTAGTTCATTAGCAGTTACTTTTGCTGTACAATAAATAGATTTTTGGAGAGAGTTGCTTAATTTAGGGGTGAAAAACAGTTTTATAGAACATATCAGCATAACTGCGTAAACAAATTTAAAAAGTCAACAAATCAAGAAAGTTTCCTTACAGTCTGTGGAGATTATTGATTTAATTTTGTTCTTTATTCAATGAGTAACAAAATATTTTAAATAGTGGTATTTACATCAGTGGTCTTAAAACAGCATGGTCAAAACAACATGGGAACTGTAATGTTCTACCATTAAAAAAAATTGTTCCATCCATTCTCTAATCAGTTTATCCAATACATTATGAACTTGCGGCTGTCACAGCCTATCCCAGTAAACAGAGGGCACAAGGCAGGGTATACCCTGGACAGGATGCCAGTCAATTGCAGGGTACATGACAGACACAAATACTCTCATACTCACACCAGAAGCCAATTTTCCCAGAAGTCATTAACCTACTAGAATGCCTGGAAACATTCCAATGTTGAAGAGAAATTCCATATACTGTATATATATTCGATCAATTCAGATGCAATTGAAAAAATCCAGTAACAGGCAAAAAATTAATTTAAAACCTCATACATTATTGCATATATTCAGTTTTTTGTATTGCTTACAATTTTGTTTATTGAAAGGAGTTCTCCTTAATATACACTTACACAAAATAAATTCTAAAATTGTAAAGACATAAGTTCTAGCAAAACTGGTGTCTTAAAACCCGATTAATTTTAAATGTTTCTATTGAAAAGTGTACATTTGAAATTAAATAGAAACATAATGATAATAATAATAATAAACTTTATTTTATATAGCGCCTTTAAAGGTGGCTTCTCAAAGCGCTTTACAGGATGACAACAACAATAAATAAGAAGAATACACAAGATAAAACACAATTAAAATATAAAGAGGAGACCATGGATGGTGGTACTAAGAAAAGCAGAGGGGTGAAGAATGAAACCAGTTAAGCAAAGGCTTTTCTGAGGAAGAGGGTTTTGAGTCTGGATTTGAAGGAGTTTAGAAAAGGTGACTCTCTGATATCCTTGGGAAGAGAGTTCCGGAGCTTGGGGGCATAACAGGAGAAGGCCCTGTCACCCATACAATGTAGACGGGCTTGGGGGACAGTAAGGAGAGCAGAATTAGAAGAGGGAAGGTTGCGAGGTGGGGAGTAGGGCGATAATAGTTCAGACAGGTACTGAGGTGCCAAGCCATGCAGAGCCTTATAGGTGAGCATGAGGATTTTAAAGTTTACACGGAATTCGACCGGACGCCAGTGCAAGGACTCCAGGATAGGAGTAATGTGAACACTTGCACTAGACCTGGTCAGGATTCTGGCTGCTGAATTTTGGACATACTGCAGTTTGTTCAGAGTAGATTTAGATACCCCAGTGAGTAGAGCATTACAGTAGTCAATTAGAATTACTGTGTTGATCATCTTTTCAGCCACAGTTAGTGATAGCATAGGGCGTAGTCTAGCGGTATTTCTGAGGTGAAAAAAAATGTTTTGACAGTATGCTGCACATGTGAGTCGAATGTTAAGCCAGAATCGAATATAACCCCAAGGTTTTTCAATTTTGATTGAAGCTCAAGTACGGAACCATCTACAGGTAGGGTTACAGGACTGGCTTTACGAAGTTGATGGGGGGTGCCAATAAGCATGATTTCGGTCTTGTCGCAGTTAAGATGAAGGAAGTTTTGAGTCATCCAAATTTTTATGTCAGAGATGCAATTAGATAGAATAGAGACAGCCAAATCAGTGTCAGGTTTGGTATGGATGTATATTTGAGTATCGTCAGCATAAAAATGAAAGCTGAGGCCATGTGATCTTAAAAGCTGACCAAGTGGAAACATGTAAATGCTGAAGAGCAAGGGGCCCAGTACTGAGCCCTGAGGAACACCAGACTTAACAAGACCAATTTCAGACCTGTACCCATTGAGAGAGACAAAGTGACAGCGATCAGTGAGGTAAGATTTGAACCATTTGAGAGCAGTGTCAGAAACTCCAAACACAGTCTCAAGACCAGAAAGTAAGATGTTATGGTCAACAGTGTCAAAAGCAGCACTGAGATCAAGAAGAATGAATATAGAAAGAGAACCAGAATCAGAAGCTATTAGAAGATCGTTAGTGACTTTGACCAGGGCAGTTTCTGTGCTGTGAAGTTGATGGAAGCCAGATTGGAGGGGTTCCGAAAGGTTGTTTGTCATGAGGTGGTTATGTAACTGAAGTGTGACAGCACGTTCTAGAATTTTAGCAAGAAAGGGTAAGAAAGGGGCGAAAAATGTTAAGATTGTCAAGAGCCATGTTAGGCTTTTTTGGCACCGGGGTAATGGCAGCAGTTTTGAGGACCGTTGGTAGAATGCCGGTGCTCATGGATTCATGTATAATATTAAGGACAGTGGGACAGAGAGAAGAGAAACAGGACTGAAATAAGGTGGTGGGAATGGGATCTAAAATAGATGTGGTGGGTTTCATGTGTGTAACTCATTTATTGAGGGATGCTGAGTCAAGAAGAGAGAAGGTGGAGGGAAGGGAACCAGAGAAGTTGGATGAGGAGGGAGGAGGTATGGAAATTATATGTGTGGTGAAGAGAATGTGATGCCGAATGTTGTCAATCAAGAAATCTAATAATGTGTTGCAAAGTTGTGATGAGGCAGGTAATGTGGTGGGGCAGTTTGGCTTGAGCAGTCTGTTGATGGTGGAGAAAAAGATGTTTAGATGTGATTTTCAATGATGTGAGAGAAGTAGGTGGATCTAGCAGACTCTATAGTAACCTTATATTCAGATAAGTAATCTCTCCAAGCCTGATAATGTACATTTAGGCCTGAAAGACGCCACCTACACTCAAGTTTGCGAGAGGCTGCCTTCATGGATCGCAGATGGTCATTGTACCAAGGGGCAGGGCGAGAGAAGAAGATGGTTCGAGTTTTTAAAGGAGCAAAGGTGTCAAGGGTAGATAAAAGAGCACTGTCAAGTAACTATTTTGTCCTCTAGTGGTTCAGAGGAAGAGAAACAAGATAAGGAGGACAGAACAGAATTTGCAAACCTTGGACATAAAGCATTTTACTTACAAAATAAGTTCACATTATGTATTTAATCAAATGTAAATATAGATGGTGGACACTGATGTTTTTTGTAAAATATGTTTTTCACTGCTGCTGAAAAAATTCAAAGAGTGCAAAAGTCCACAATTTGTATGCCTTTGTAATGCACATCATATGATAAACTCTGAATGAAAGAGATCATTCATGTTTTTTTTTTCAGAAGCAAATGAACTGCTTTGTTTATGAATCAGGAAATTCAGCTGACATAATCAGGCACAATACCAGAAATTGTCTCTTGCAAAATTTTAGCAAAGGACAAGCGTAAGAGCTAGAGCATACGCACATTGTGTGAGTAATTCGCATGGATGTACGTGCACTTTTGCTGATTATTTTATGTTGATATGCCTTACAAATTAATGTTATATTTTGAAATTTGGTCACATTTGTTAAATCAAGAATAATACTGTTAAGATTTAATTTTGTAATTATTTTTGGAAGTTTTAGTTTATGTAAAATATAAGTGGTGTTTCTTGTGCATTTGTCTAATAATATTCCAGGCAAAGTAATAACAAAGTTTGCATTTCAACATTTGAACATGGATGTAAACTTTCGTTTTTTGCTGAATTATTTGATAGAACCTTGCCTGCCAGGTAATACTGTACAAAAAAGCAATTTTCTCAAAACAATAAATCTGAAAGATTTAAAATAACAATTGCATCAGTGAAGAAACAAATGATACTGTTCAAAATGTACAACAGTGTATTTGAAGTAAGAGGATTTCAGACACCCTCTGTTTTCTAGTTTCAGTGTTCACATAAGATTATTTTAACCAGCCAGATATTACCTATGGATCTATACATAATATGGCATAATATGAGTGGCGTTATTACATTATCTTGCTGACCAGTAACATTATAAAAAACAACAATACACTTGCACATTTTGTTGAGACAGTTCTTAAAATTTGGTGAGGAAGCCATTGTGGACTTTGATATATATATAGACTGAATATAGTTCTAACCTCTATAGACAGCTTTTCTGCCAGGATGGAATGGAATTGTATCATCATACAAAACAAAAATCTACATTATTTTTCAGAGAAATCACCTGCCGTGATTTCTTCTTTGTTTGATAAAACAAAATTCAAACAATATATTGAATATTTTCCATCTCCCTTAGCAACATGTTTTACATTAGCTGTCTTTACCTCAACCTTAGAGGTACCTTTTTATTATAAGTGTATTTCTAATAATTCTTTTAACAGTAACATTCTTGAAAGTATAATTAGTAGCCACTGTAGGCTCTGAGTTTTTATTCAACATTTAACAACTTTTTTAAATCTACCAGATAAAATATGTGTAAAACTTTAAGCATCTTGAAACTTAGGTGGAAATATCTGGTTTGATATCTGTTTGAAGCTATAGAGTAGCTTATATATTTTATATTATTATTTAAAATAACTCAAATTAAATGGAGGAATGAAGTTTATCTATTATAAATACTGTACAGATCCAGCCATTCAGAATGCGTGAAGGATACTGCAGTAGTTTGTGGTTGAGCAGCTGTGCATCCCGTGTGGAGCTTTTGTGTTGTTACGGGAAACACTTGGTTTCGAATCCCGGTCTATGCTGAGGGTCTTTTTCTAATTATAGAATTTAAGCTGTACACTGTTTAGACTTTTATTAATTTTAAACTGTTATTATGCTGTAGCTTGTGAACGTGATGTGCCTTTTTCAGCTTTACTTCACATAGAGAAAATCCAAAGGTAAATTTTGGTAGCAGAAAACAAAAACAGTACTGTAATGTTATACTGTACATACAGTAATCTAATGTACGCAAAGTAGATGGTAGTGATAGCTAAATATGAAAACGTACCCAACAGTATTCTAGCCTTTTCATAAATATTTAATGCATCAAAGTCTTTAACTTGGTAACTTACATTGGGTTTGGTTACGGTTTCAACGTGCTTGTTATAATATACTTATACTGTACTTCATAAAAAGTTATAACGTTTTATCCTTTTCTTAGAATACGTAGTAAGAACACCACTTTCTGTAATTGTAAAAAAAGTTGTATTTTTTTAATACCACTTGATAGTTATATTAATATGGAATCGTGTAACTA